>NC_089847.1:46524896-46824896 GCF_035609145.1 Eleutherodactylus coqui
AGCCTTGTGTAGCAGCTCAATCGATGTACTGCAGCACAGGCTATGTTGGCGCTATATCATTAAATAGAAATAATGAGAGCAGGACTGTAGTGTGTATTTATTATTTAATGATCTCAACCTGGCGGACTCATTACCACCACGACCAGCACATTACACTGCATGGATATCAGACAATGTATAGACTCTACAGGAAGAGAACTACACATACAATAAGTTAGATGTCACTTATATTAAACACTATGTAACTCTTTTCTACTCTTTTCTAGGCAACAAAAATTAAGAAAATAAACATGCCTTTATATATATATATACACAGATGGATATTTCACTATATTTACAATACATCTCCAGTATTAATGTGTAATTAGTACAGTATAATATGCATTTCTAATATATGTAGTTTTTGGAATATGCAAACTTTATGTTATATGTGCATAATACACTATGTACAGTATGTACAAGTTTTTAGACATGTATGATATAATATTACAGTTCTGTTTAATAGTATAGGTCTCATGTAATTGTGCATACATAAGATATATATATATATATATATATATATATATATATATATATATATATATATATATATATATATATATAATTTGTACGATATATGCAGCAAGTACAGATCTATTGTTTTAGGTACACACAGTATGTATATGTATGATGTCCATACTTTACATACATACTGTACATATTATACATAAAGTATATATTGTACAATAAATATAATATCTATACTCTACAATATGAACAGTATATATAGTATATACAGCATATATAAAATAGATATTATATTTATGATATAATGTGTATCGTATGTGTAATATGTGTGGTATGTATATAAAGTATGGATATCATATATAAAAATCTATATATGCAAACATGTATATAATGCAATATGAATGTTGGTTTTGCATAATGTAAAATGTATGTGCAATATAACAGGTACATTATACATGATAGGTGCAAAGGTAATAATAATACAATTTGCACATTTACAGTCTGTGTAGCATACATATTAGATATATGTGTACAATGTACTATGTTTGTGCGTATTATAGAACATAACCTATACATACATTATAATAGCGATATATTTTAAATAACATATTGTACCTAATACATATATATATATATATATATACACACACACACACACATATATATATATATATATATATATATATATATATATATGCTAAGTATAATAACTCATATTTGTCATGCAATCTATTAATTTTCTATTAAATAATAATAAATATGTGATGCCAAGACATATCCTGGGATTCATTTTCTCAGCATTTACAATGATATCTTTTACAGTTAAAAAGACTGATGAGTTTTGCTTGTATTTGCAGTAAAAAGCCTCCCATCTGTACAAACATGATAGTTTATCTGCAGCTCTGCCCTGCACTGTTTGTTTGTATTGTGTTTCCTTGTGTTCTCCTTTAAAAGCCAGCAGCCCCAGTTAATTCCTCCTTCCTCTCGGCTCTGTATAACAAGAGCCTTTCTCCTTTAATTAAGATCCATCACAAAACATCTGACTGCTTAATGAGAACTAATAACGCACCTATTTTACAAATACGTGGAACGTTATCAGCGTTTAGAGTCCAGATATTAAAAGCAACCAGACTAACATCGCCTTGTATTTTTTACCTTTTTTTTTTTAATCTAGAGGAAAAAAATGATCCATGTAAATTGCTGCAACGTTTAAATAAGGTAACAGCATAATTAATTTTTTATATTTATTTTTTAAGGGTCCGTGCAAATTGCTGTGGTGTTTTAATAAAGTAGTATTAAAACCGCGCTCTAAATTAGCCCCATTAATAAAACCTTTATAGATTATATAAAAGAGGTGTAACAAACATATAAAGTAAAGGGAGAAAAACAATGGACACAATTCTTCATCCGCTTCCTTTATTAACTATTAATAGATGATAATTGAATGCAATGTAATCATCTCTGACGGTTTGTATACAAGGCAAGCAAAGGTTAAATTTATAATAAGTTACATTGCCATAGCATGCATCTATTGAGCAGCCATGCTAGGACTGACAGCTTTTACCTTCATTTGAGTAGAAACCTTATTCTCGGTCTTGACTATATCCACTTATATTGTCCTGCACTCGCGGTCTATTCTATGCATTGCCTCCATTAACTACTTATGTAACCCTATATTTCCTTTTCCTATCTGCTATATCTGATCAGACAGCAAAAGACATCATGCAAACGGTTTATTTAGCTTACGTGTTGATAGTTTTATTGGTTTTCTGCGTTTGCTCAGCTTTGATTCGTTCTATTTGCAACGGGGTGCTGAAAATTCTCTAAATTATTTATTGTGGCAAAGTAGTAAGGATCCAGATTTACTTACATTTTCAGGGCTTCTGTGTCTTCTCTAGCATTAATAGCAAACTAAGGAAAGGCGTGTTGCAAAATCTTTAAGAAACGTGCAAACAGTTAAACAGCAAGTGTAGGAGGGTTTAACGGTTGGATGTGGTTGGGGTACATGTTGGCATATGCAAACAGTCTGAAAACACAGCCTGTAAAACAGTCTCGAGACTGAAGGAAATCAGTACTTAATTCAACAAACATTTGTTTCAGCTCAAGATTTGGTGCGCAGAAAAACTTTTAGGAGCTGATAATGTCCTTCCTGATATGTACTTGATAAGATGCTGCACAGCGCCATCTGCTGGCCTGAAATCTAACATCGAGGCGTTAGTATTTGCTACTGTGCAATCTGCTGCTTGCTATAGAATGCCTGCTCATTTCGATGAAACACTGAAGTGGTTACTAAGCTTTAAACTTAGCCACTTGTGTGATTTAGTAAGATGTTGGTTGGGGGCGGCTTTTAGAATAGGCTCCTTGCAATTCTTTGTTGTGCTGTGACATTTCGAAGGTGATAAAAGACATGTGACTCTCTAGAGGTGACATCTTGTTCATAGGCTTGGACTGAAGACATTCCAGCTTTCCTGTGGTAAATAGAGTGATCCCATTGTGATACAAATCCATAGGAATAAAGGGAAATATGTTGCAGTTTTTATGATTTCTAGTAATATAGAGTAAGGGTCTTTAAAGCAATCAGGACAAAACTAGGAACCTCGGTTTAAGCTAACTAATTGGGCCAATTACTATAGTTTTTTTTTTAATTTATTTCAATTGATTTTATTTGTGTATTCATTCATTCATTCCTTCATTCATTGGAAATGATTTTGAAAGTTTTATCATTCAAACAAATAGTTTCTTTTTTTTAATGCATTTTGTAGGAGATTTTCCACTAAAGTTACTGCAAATCGTCTCAGTGACTGCAATCCGCAGCTCTTCAGTGGAATGTTTCACAATGTTGAACTCCACATTCCTGTTTGGCCCTGACTGTATCCCTATGGCACGTGTTTAGTTTTTAAAGCAGTTTGCAGTGTTGCTCATACAAGAGTCTTTCTGCTGCGTCTTCGAATTTTTGGAGCCTTGATCTCAGCATTTATTTTTGGATCATGTTAAAAAAAAACATATTTCGAATGAACTTCTAATTCAAACTTCTATTCTTTTATCAATTTGTATCCCATATAAATAATTGGATCCTTTTCTTTACATTTATGTTTGGTTTTTGCTATATATATACCACAATTCAAAAAATATATTAAAACGTTGTGAACTCAACCTTAGCTACTAATATTAAGTCTAAGTTTAAGTTAGAAAATAGGGTTCAACTTTCTCTACATTGTATTTTTCTGACTTAGCATGATAGTATGATAGTATCAATTATTGATTTCTTCAATAAACAGCTTCCATTCAATTTTAGACATTGCAAATTAAAAATGAACTAATAATCTAAAATGGACAAAATATATCGTAAATTACAGCTTGAGGGACATCAGATTTTAGATTTTAGTTCAATCAGAAAATACTTTTTCCCCTTCTTTCATATGATTAAAACAGACTGGGATTTTCTGTAACTGAAATGTTCCTCAGTTTGGATGTAGTTTTTAGCCCAGGATGGGAACGGGTCCACAAAAGAAGAAATGCATCCCTCCTTTATTAATACGATACCTTTCTTTTGGATCCATTCCTGGCTTTGGTTAAAAGAAAATTGCACTAAAATTTGCATGTGTGATTCCAACAGGAAGGATTCTTCTATTTTGGATGAGCCACAATATTGCACTATGATTATTTTCACATAGAATTTTTTTATTACTGTTACAAACAACCAAAAAGATATGCAGAAAGGTTAGACAAATAATTTGCACCAAACTAAACCAAAGTTTACTTTTTGTCTCTTCTCCTATCCCTATGAAGTGCAATGAATATAATGATGATCATCTGAAGTTTTACTAATAATATTATCACCATTTTCTTTCCATACGACTCAAACAGTGATCAAATTTTCGGTATAACTATAAAAAATAATCAAGTAAAAGACAAGTAAAATCCAAATTCCATCGTTTTTCAAATGTTTATTTTAAAATAGTCAAATTGTAATGCTAAAAAATCTCAGTAACACTTTCTTGTGATACGATCAAATATATTTACTTCATAGTTGATCAAGTCGAAGAGCCAACATTCCCTGCCATAGGAGCTGTTGTATCAGTAGGAGTTGTCACAAAACTTTGTAACACATGTTGAGTATCATGTAAGTTTGCATTATTATGCATAATTTATTTTTCCTTTTGGTCTTCCTCTATCTTATTATTGCTTTACTTAGGCTGAAATCACCCGAGCAGCTTTTGGTGCAGTTTTAGACAAAGCCAGGAGTGGATTAAACAGAAAGGAAGCGTATAGTATAAGTTCTTCCATTATGTATTAAATATTCATCTTTGGAATAAAACTAATTTTGCAGCACTCTCCTATGTAGGAAGCCCCCTTATCACTGTTTATTTTGCTCTTATTGGTGCAGAAAGCCATTAGTCTGGAATTGTACAAAAAGTTTTTTTGTGCAGCATTTTGAGCTAAAGTCAGGAGTGGATTCAAGAGAAATGGGGAATATTAAGGAAGGGTCTTTCACATAGGACATCATTTTACATCGCAAACAAACCTGCTAAAAAATCCACATATCTTGTATCTGGATTTTGATTGTCACTGAGTAGAGTATTGCTATAGATTTGAGACGGGTGAAATTCTCAGCACTTCTGCTGCAAGTATGCACCAAAATCCACATATTTGGCTTATGCCTCAAGGAGTATAGAAGAGATCTACTGCAGGTCGCAGTACATGCCAGATGAAATGCTCTGGATATAGTGAGTAGAAATATGTTTTCTTCATTATTTCATGTAAGCAAAGTACATGTTGTGCAAGATAGAAGAGATATGCTGATAACAGGATGACTTGTCAGGTGCAGATGCCTGACAGGTTGTCCCAGCAATGATCATTATATTTGCTTAGTGAATGGAGGTGGAGATGCCCAGGGATCATTCCTGCCGGCCCGCCTCCATTTACAACAAACAGTCAGTCATTCTTAGGCCGCCTGCACACAGGCGTGTCAATCCCTGCATGCAGGATTCCCACAACAGAGTTCGACCCAGTGCCTATCTGGTTACCCCAGCGTTTTCCACCACCCACCCCACCCCGTCTTCTCCTCTGCTGCGGATGTGCCGGCTGACAAACTGGTACACATGCGCAGTACAGAGGACGCCACGCCGCCACTATGGCAATGACATGACTCCCGTGACCATTCTGCAACGATGATTGCAGAATGGCCGCAGGATGGATAGATTCCATTGACTTCAAAGGAAGTCGGCCATGCGTAGCCCACACAAAATCACAGCATGCTGCAATTTCTCTACCGCGAAAATCACAATCGATTTCCGCTCATGGGCAGCAAATTGCATATTGTCATAGTATGCTGTGGGCTTGATTTGCTGCAGAATCCGGAGGTGGAATCCCACTCCAGATTTCGCAGTGCAAATCCACCTGTGTGCAGGATGACTTAGATGAATGACTGCCTGCTTACACAGCATAATTCATCATTCAGTTTTTAAGCAATGACAAACAAATTATTGTTTAAAATCACAGAGGTGAGAAAAAATGTACAAAGACAACGCACAGAAAAAGAAGCCAGATACAAGATACTTATTACAGAGATGGCTCTATCGCCATGTACCCTAATGGCATGCAGCAAGCCAGATTGCAATATAGAGGAGCAAAGATGTTCATGTGCCGACTAATGAGCGGCCCCTGGTCGTTTAGTCTGTGCATGCTTTAACACTGAATGACAATCATTCAGATTCTCGCTGATTGCAGGAATTTGAACGATTTGTTGGCCCATGTAAAGGGCCTTGTGTAATAAATTGCCTGATAAAAGATCCTGTCCAGGTCCTAAACTCATAGTTTATGTTCTTGAACTAAAGATGCATACTTATCTATGCCCATGATATCTTAAGCGTTTCATGCACTTGTACAATCAGTGATCTCCTTCTATGTTCACTAGCTTGAGGCTTCGCCAGGGATTCATTTGCAAGTGAGAGGACCAACATCGACACAGGTTTTGCGGCAAATGTGCTTTTGGTGAAAATTATGACCTGTGTTAAAGAACCCTTAGGCTGCCTGCAGATGGCCGGGTCGCATCCGGCTGCGAGAATTCGCAGCGGGACCCGTCCCGAGCCCCTGCAGAGAGCAGCGCATACTCACCCGCTTCCGTGGCTCCAGCTGTTTGATGTGCCGGCTGCCGGGCAGCCAGCGCATGCGCAGACTGGAGCCGGCGGCCGTGGAGTGAGATTTTTGTGCGGGGCTCTGAGAGCCCCGCACAGAAATAGAGCATGCCGCGATTTGTTTGCCATGCGAGATTTTGCGCGGACAAATCGCGGCCGTCTGCCTAGGATTGCGTTTGCTAACGCAATCCTATGGCAGCATTCACCGTCGGAAATTCCGCGGGAAATCCCGCTGTCGGAAATTCCGCGGGAAATCCCGCTGCGGAATTTCCGCCCATCTGCAGGCGGCCTTATAGTTCTCTTTCTTACTGGATCCATTCTTTGGGTTTACCTCAATTACCTGTACAAGGCAATTCAGGATAAAAAGTGAAATGCATGCTTAATACTGCTGAAAATGAATGTAATTCTGGGTATTCATACTTCAAAAATAAACATTTAAAAAAGATTTTGCAAAAAAAATTGCAAACAAAGTCATATTTTTGCCTAATATATACATAAATAAATTTATGACACTTGAAAATAGCTCTAATGAGGAGCTGACAGATTGCAGTAAAACCTGAGTTATTAAACCTTGCAGATCTCACGGAAGATATTGGAATGCTGCTTCTTTTTTACTTCCTAAGTCTCTGCTTTGAATTTGGAGTCTGGTTCCCAGAAGTTTTGCACCCACTGTTAGCAAACTTTCACTGTACTACTTCATTGATTTGGACATACGTCATCTAAGTAAATATGGCAATAATTGCTTAGAGCTCATATAGTATATGTAGCTAATCATAACAATTACATTGAGGTAGAGTCCCATGATGCAATAACAACATGCAGCCAAAACCCCATCCACCCACGGCAGCCAATGGCCGAAGAATTTCCAATAAAAAAAACAGCGTTATTGTGAAAATCTGGGGCCATTTTATCACTGCGGATGAGATTATGATGCATGCGGTTTACTACAGCTTGAGTCCTTATCCTGATACATTTCAATTTAATTGGCAAGGCTTCCAGAATGCTTCAATTTCTTCTATTTAGTCATATTATAAGCTAGAAGAAATAAGTGTCCTCACAACCTCTCTAGTTAACTGCTTATAATAACACTCACAGTCACAACTGTACTTATAGTCAACGGTAATACAATCTGCCTTGATGAGACGAATCTTGGGAATGGTCCAAGATGGAAGAAATGAGTTCACACATAAATTATTAAACAAACTGTCTCATTTGTGGTCAGGTGTGTGTAATAAAGGGTTAGCACCATCAGCATCAATATCAGAAAACAAAAGGTCCCAAAAATGTTATGACATTGAGATATTGTCGGTTTTGCTTAAGTAAAAACCAGAAAGCTGCTTAGCTTTGAATCTTGGTCCGAGTTTTTAATAAACATTGTGTTCCATTTCAATTTGAAGATTCTCACATTTGTAACATGATATGTCAACAACCCAATGTCTATAGAAACCTCCAAAGACCCAAATGTGTCTGATGTCATGGAAAACAAGGACCTGGCTGTTAAAAATTTTAACTTGTCATACCCCGATTTTCTGTGACATCAAACATCAAACATGGTGTAAGTGTCTAGAGACCTTGATAGACATTGTATTGTTAACATATACTGTTAAAAAGGTTGTTTTCCCTGGAGATAAAGGATATAAGGAGTGTCTGGTAGCTGCTATTGTAATGTGTTATATTTCTCAACAGAGAATTGGAACCATTAGGCTGCAATAGACTTGACACTGGCTGAGTTGTGAGGTCTAAAGAATATCTCCATTCATCACCCTAAACCCCAGTAAGAAGGTATTGACTTTTACAGTTGGATTTTCAGGTCATGGTCCCCAGAATAGTGACCAACCAGTGCTGTGAGTAATGAAAGTACTTTAACAGTCAGAAACATAGCCAGAGGTTGCAAACAGAGTACAGAGGATGACACAAGCCAGAGGATGAGTTGGAACTGTAGTCAGAAGACAGGCCAGGAGTTGATAGGGGGAGCGGAGAAATAAAAACCAGTTAAGAAAACCAAAGGGAGAGGCATGAGCATAATCTGGAAACAATCGCAAGGTGACGGTCAGGATCAGAGTCAGAAACAGAGTCAAAATAGCAGTGGGAACAATAGCCAATCAAAGAATATACCTTATTCTGCGGGCAAGAGATTCATGGCAGTCCCTGATGTAATCAGTAAATGCCGGTCACCATAGAAATCCGACAGGTTAAAAAAATAGGGAGCTGCGGCAAAAGAACAGAAAGTATTTGGTCTCTAGGCTGGTGGCTAGAACAACAGCTGCTCACAAAGACTCATCGTTGCAACTGGATGAGATGGGTGATATGCACTTCATATGCTTATGATAATGGATTAGTTGGGAGTTACAGTTGACTAAAGTCAGACCCTTTTTCTCTCCTTAGTGATGAGGCATTATCCCCCTATTGAAATAATTTGCTTTCAGCTTACCTAATTGCATATTAATGAGGGTCTCAGGAGAAAGAGCTTTTGGCCCCAAAATTTGTCAGAAAGCTATCTAATGTCTATGGCCAGCTAATATTTCAGTGCTCAGGATTATATAAGGCATAGTCTTATTTATTTCCTTTTTGCTTATATAGAGCTAACTAGAGATGAGCGAGCACGCTCGCTTAAGGCAGTTACTCAAGCGAACATCGCTCTTCTTGAGTAACTGCCTACTCGTCTGAGCAGATGCGTGGGGAGGGGGTAGGGGCGGGGGAAATGGGGAAGAGTAGGCAGTTACTCAAGAAGAGCGATGTTCGCTTGAGTAACTGCCTTAACCAAGCATGCTCGCTCATCTCTAGAGCTAACATATTCCACAGAGCTATCCGGAGATTACTCACATCAGTCCATATCCCCAACTGGGCTCCCATTCATATTTTCCTATCTAAAATACTGTACATGCGCACACACAAAGGCCAGTCTTACAAGAGAGCAGTAAACCTAGCAGTGTGCTTTTGAAGTATCAGGAAATCCATGAAAGCAGAGGAAAAACGTAGACCTTCTTGCAGGTCTTTAACTTGTTAATATTCAAACCCAGAACCCCTGTTCTGCGTGGTAATATTGCTAGCCACTGAGTCAATATGGGGTTTAGTACTCACGTTGTTGTAGTTTAGTATTGAGGAAATCATTGCAATTCAGATACCATGCTTTCAAACATGCCTATTCAATTTTTTCTAGACTTTAATAGTACCCTTACACAATTGATTAATGGCTGCAGGACCAGCATTAACATAGAAGCAGCAGCATGGAAGACATTGTAGAGAAGTAATGAGCAGTGTAGATGTGATTCCAGTAGCTGCGAAACAGTAAAACAGTATTAGCTGTAACAACCTCTATTACTGTCTCTGTTTCTCTCTTCCTCCTCTCCTCTTCAAAGACTTTTAAGTTGTTAGCCCATCGTGTCCACCAAGAGTAAATTTAGCAGTTTTTCAGAATGAACTAACAGCCTGATAGGATGATTAAAGAAGCATTTTTCTCTAACAAGATGTATTACTGAGTTTCTTATATATGTTGACCATTTTAATTAGTTGGTGGCATTGTGATTTAGTGTTATATCAGTCAATTAAATCAAGGAATGAAATTATTAGTTTTCCATTTATACAACAGTTGGATTGTCATGTGGCAAAATTCTCTCCCACTTTGTTGTTGACTGAGAACTTTGGTTCTGTTACTTGTTGAAAGGCCATGTTCACAAGATGATCCGGCTATGTGCTTTCTCTGCTGGTAGAGTCTGCCCTCTACAAACCATTTTTTTTACATCTTAACACATATATAAAGCAACACATTTGCACTCTATATAAGCTTTCCATTGTCTTCTAATGAGAGGAAATGGCAGTTTTAATGCCAGATATCCATATTCATTATATTTTATCTACATGTACATTTACCTGCCCTAATACACATCCACATTGTACAAGCTCACATACTGTATGGCTGCCATGTTGGATCAGGAAAACACATATGACACTGTATTAAGAGAGAGAGACTTGTTTTTAGATTTTTTTGTATTTTAAAAAATATTCTTGCAGGTGTGTCTAGTAGTAAAAATGTAAAAAAGATGGTGTTTTCTGGAAACTGTGTATTTGTGTTGCATATGTCTTACAAGTCTGTGGACTAATAGTTATAGGGAGTTTGGGACATCCAACTACTTTCTCATGATCGGTGAGGTTCCAGTGTTCATAAGTCATCAAGTGTAGCATTTATAACCTATTCTACCATAGATTATGTTTATGCCTGAGAAGAGTCCAGCACAATCCCCAATACATGGCTTTTGTACACGTATTTATTTCAATCAAGTTTCAGAAACTACAGCAACTCATGTTAGGGCTTAGGCACACAAGCGCATCCAGGCGCCGATGCACCAGTCTTCCTGCATGAAGAAGACGGCCACACTGCAGGTACAGACGACTCTCCGCAGCGCCGGAAGAAAGAACACATGACCGACAATGGAGCCAGTCATGTGTTCTTTCTCCGCACCTACAGTGCGGCCATCTTATCCTGCAGGAAGACGGGCGCATCGGCGCCTGGATGTGCCCGTGTGACTAAGCCCTTAAGTAGTACCAGCATGAAGTAGTCCTGTTCTGTCCATATATCTTAGTTGATTTACTATACCAGTCACTTCACACATGGAATCTAGTCTGAGATATTAGTAACAGCTAGTTGACATGTCCATAGGTTATTGGGCCCACAAGGATAACATATCCAGGTAAGCAGACTACCGATACATTGCCTAGCTGATTATTTGTTTTTGAAGTTATGATATATGAATTATTATTTTCAGTTTTTTTTTTCTTTAAACAGATAACTAGGTAGATATTGCATTCAAGAGTCTGGGAAAATTAGTTAAAGAGGTTATCCATGTTAAAAAAAAGCACACATATCAATAAATAGTGAAAAAGTAATGGTCTCCAATCCAATCCCTCGCCGGTCCAGTACCGCTGCACCAATGCCAGACATTGTTTAAATGTTGCAGTCATGACATGACTGTACACACATGTAATGCTGCAGCCAATCGCAGGCCTCAGTGGTGTATGGCTTGAGGCCGCTGAGACCTGTGATTGGCTGCAGTATCATATATGTGTATGTACATGTCAGTATCCACTGAAGCATGCAAACAATACCCGGTGGAGAGAACTGAAGCTGGACCAGCAGGGTTTTGGACCGCTAAGTATTACTTGTGTTATTTTTTTATGTTTCCTGCTCTTAGTGATTATTTTTCTACTCGGACAACCCCTTTAAGAACCCTTGTGAGAGCTATTTTGATGCTGCATAGGCTTGCTAATATACTGTATTTTCAACAAAGGAACATGCCCTCAAAGATAACTATCCATCTGAATTCAGATATAACTAATAAACATTTGACATAACTTGAGTTTTAGTGATATATGGAGTGTAAAAAAAAATCTCCCTTTCACAGCTCTGCTCCGCAGAACATATTTGCAAAGCATTTCACAGACAAAGTGAAACATTCTGAAGTGCTATCTGTCACGTCTGTGAAACTAGAAGCCAGTTTACAGCAATTTAATTAGAAATGCTGCCCCAGAAACCGAATGTAATGAATTACTTATATATAAGTGAAGATATCAATATTTGATAAGAAGTGTAAATGCTACCTGCATTTTCATTGCTCTCTGTGAGGTCTTAAAGATCAGAAAGAGATAAAAAAAAACACTCAATACTGAAATAGTTAAAGTAACAAGACAAGGTTACATTTCTGTTGAGAATAATTCGACAAGAAAGGTCCTTCATTATTAAAAGGCCATTGTACTAGGATTTGTTATAAACAAGTCCATTCCCATAGTGAGAAATTATATTGTAGGCTAAACACAGCTGAGAAGTTTCCATAGGGCCGAAGAACAGAAATGATGAAGTAAACTATTAGGTGTTCATTCAATTTACTTGTCTGACCAAAGAAAATATAGTCTGCTTCCTCTAGATATTAAAGGGTTTGTGCCATAGGACACAACTTCTTTCAGAATGCAGTGCATAGGGCAAACAGCAGATCACCCATGATACCCCTCTTGGCATCCATGGCAAACAGCTGAGTCTGTCGGAAAAGGCTGCACCACCCGGACACTTCCCCTGCAGGATTATCATTTAGATAAATGGCTGTCCTGTAACATAAGGAGAGCACGAAGTTCCCAAGAACTGGAGCTGATCTTCCAGAGCACCTCTCCGTTTCAGCTTATATTGGGGCATATGTATAGGGATTTTGAAATTAGCCAAATTCCTTTAGATAAATTCTATTCTAACTCATATTTTTTCATTCTTTGTATATTGGTGCAACATATTCTGCTGTCCTTTACCGATTTGCCATCACCATTCATATCAGTCCCCATCTCCAATGGAACTCACAATCTAAAGTTCCCATCTCAGACACACGTATACTTAGGCTAATTTCGTAGAAAGCCAACGAACCCAGTATATTGATGACATATGGTGGTGTAAGGGTGCAAAGAATGCCTTCCCCTTTATTATTTAAGTATACTTGATTTGAGAAATAAAAGAGTTCACATGTGTTAATGGAACTACCCCATTCCCTACCCTACAAGAAAGACATAATCTACCACCTTTGGAAGTGTACAGATACCTACAGCTTAAACATTTCACATCCTCTCTCCTTAAGAACACTTGCTCTGCACTGACTTTAACTCCTTTTGAAAAATACTGTTATAAATACCCATGCAATAGGCCTCATTTCACAACTTTATTCCGTACTGGTGCACTGCTCCTTCTGTACACTTTATGTCACACGCTAGGAAAGGGATATAGGCAAAAATCTTTCTGAAAAGGACTGGACTCAAATACGAGAGTCTACTAATAGTAGTGCCAAGAAGATATTAATGATAGAAACTTCATTTAAAATCTTACTCCGCTGGTACTTAACCCCCAACCGAATAGCCCACGCTGTACCTGGATACCCTCCCAATTGTTACTTCGGATGCTTGGCACCATCAGATATGTTCCACATTTGGTGGTCCTGCCCCCGCGTTAAAAGGCTATGGATCTCAGTGTACTTCCTAATAAATTCAGTCACGGGCCATAATCTAAGCAAAAACCCTTGAGAGGCTCTATTGAACAAGAGCATTAATATTAATCCCCCCCCCCCCCCCAACTCTCGGAAACTAATTTCCTTCTTTTTCCTGGCCACAGAACAAGTTATCGCCTGTTCGTGGCAGAAAGCTTCCTTGGATTTTACTGAGGTCAAGTGCAGGATGGATTGGTACCTAATTAATGAAAAACTGACTTCTATTCTAGCAGATGGACACAGGAAATTCCCCAAGGCTAGAACACACTATCCTCCCACAAGGTAACAGATCCCTAGTCTCCCTGTGACAATAACAATAACAAAAACATTCCTAACAACTCCACCCTACCACCTGAAGCTGCTCTTAGTGACATCCACCCCATGGGGAGAAAACTTTCTTGTCTCAAGACCCCCCCCCCCCCCATCCTCCCTCTTGCTATCCCTTACCCAAACCTTCCTTTCTTTTGCCTAATTCAAGCTAGGTCTGCGATGCAGCCTGGGTGATCCACAACTTCTGATGGGATCGTTGCTGGTTCTGCATTCCAATCCCCAACGTTGTCCTGCCAAAAAGTATGCAGAACCATGCAGGCTCTAACTATGGCACACACATTCTCAGGCATCAGCTGCAGTGTGCTGTGGAGAACTCTCCACTTGTTGGTAAGAATGCCAATGGCAAACTGCATGAAATGCTGGCACATGTGAGTCAGTAAGTAAAAACCTAGTATCCATGTCCCTGAGAGCGAAGGGACCCAAAACATGAATAGTCAGGCTAAAACTCTCAGCTGTCAAAATTACAAGCTAGGATTTGTCCGGGGTTCTGGCAGGGATAGCTGGTCACCCATAAGTTGCTGACCCATTTTAGAAGCCCTGAAAATGCAAGTATCTACAGAGCTTCCATAGCCCTGAGATCCACAATTATAAATTGATAGTTACTATCGGAAGAGCCAACAGCACTACCGAGCAGTACTTCTTATAATTGTGATATTAGGACCCTGAGTGCAACGGCTTTTTAGCACGGATGTTTTTGTCATCCAGCGCACCAGTGCAGTTCGGAAAATGCCTGGAGTCCATCCAGTCTTGATGAGAGGGCAGAGACATCCCTAAAAACAGTAGATACTGCCAAAGGACATCACAGGTTTTTATGACAATCCCTAAAATTGTAGATTTCCTCAATAGAAACTTGAAATGCAGCGAAGCATGCAAATTCCCAGCTGCCAGTAACTTGCAAAAAGGAGATAAATTAAAATTTTTTAGACAAAAATGTTAATTAAAAAACAACCAAGAAAACAATACAATAGAAGGGAATAATGTAGAATGCAGTTATAAAATAGAGAGATTAGAACATAGAACTGTCCAGGTACTTACCTCAGGGTGACCAAGAATCTTTCCTCAAGAGATAAACACTGACGCATGTTGGTGTCGGTGTATGTAATTCCAGACCGCACCTCCTCCAGAAGCTTATCAAACAGATGGACCGACAAAGTACAGAAGACAATAAACTTGTCAGGATGCTGCCTCGAGTCAGCATGAAGAGTATAGAAATGCCCCTTAGGGCTCATTCACATGGGGAGATAGGCGTGCAAAAATCACGCACTTAAAAAAACACGCAGCTATTAGAACCATGACTCGAACGTTCCATCACCTGAACACTCCCACAGGGAACCATTGGTTCTAATAGCTGCGTTTTTTAAGCGCGTGATTTTTGCACGCCTAGCTACCCATGTCAAAGAGACCTTACATGAACGTTGAGATGAGCGAGCGTACTCGCCAAGGCAAACTACTCGAGCGAGTAGTACCTTATGAAAGTACCTGCCCGCTCGTCTCTAAAGATTCGGGTGCTGGCGGGGGGCGGGGAGCGGCAGGAAGGAACGGGGGGAGATCTCTCTCTCACTCTCTCCCCCTCGCTTCCCCTTGCTCACTCCCGCAACTCACCACTCTCCCCTGCCGGCACCCGAATCTTTATAGACAAAAAGGCAGTTACTCGGATAAGGCACTACTCGCTCAAGTAGTTTGCCTTAGCGAGTACGCTCGCTCATCTCTAGTTGCCACACTAGAATACATGACTGTCCAAGTCAGCGAGACAGCAACCAAGGCAAAAGAACATCCTCTTCATCAGAAGACATGCCTCCAACCTCAGCTACTCTCTCCCAAACCCAGAAAGTACAAGAAGCACAGCAGAATAGCGCATGTTACCTATTTATGGTTGATTACATTGGGCATGGTCAATTATGACAACTTCTGGTCTTGTTTGCACCTTGTTATTTGCGCACATTTTTTGGTGATATGCACACACAAAAACTTGTTCATGGCGCAAATACTTCACGGTGAGACTTGCGCAATTTTGCATACACTTGCATGAAGGAGCCATTAGGGAATAATAACATTGTTGAAGACTGTAACATTAGTTTATAAAGATATGGACATATTGAGAAACTAGCTAGGAGAAGATCATGAGTAACACTACCATAGGTCATACTTCTATCTCTTTAATCGTTAGTGTTTGCTAAACATTGCTGATCAAACATGATTATATTATTTTCTCACCTTTACAAAATAAAAAACCTCGTTCCCTTCAGTGCTATGACTTATCCTGCCAGGAGGATTTACAGTAAAGACATCAAATAATTTTAATTCAAGAGATGTGAAGCTGCCATTACATAAAAAAATAACAAAAGACTCTTTTTGTCTGAAGCAATTGACAAAAAAATCTTCAAAGGTTTTCTACATGATTTTCAAAGCCAATCTCCAGATAGATATCAAACAAAAATGTAATCCGCAGTGACTAAGCCGTCAGAAAATTGTTGGGAAAATAAAGTTAATCAATAGAGTGTCAAGAGCCTGAAATGGAAAATATTGAATATTCATTTCTTAGTTTCACAAAGGATTACCAGAAGACCCATTAGCTTATAGGGTAGCTCTTACATTATAACCTGATCTGATGTTTAACTTGGTGCAAATCAAAATGACAGAGAACAATCCTAAACTTATGTTATGTCAGAATAATTGAAATCATGGTGGTGTTTTTTTATATGCTCTAATTTAGCTTACTTTTTTGGGTGCTTTCCCATTGACTTCTGGCCTGAAAAAAGCTAAAGTTTAACCCCTTCCCGCTCCAGGGCGTAAGTTTACATCCTGGTAGCGGGGTACTTCCCGCAACAGGGCGTAAACGTACGTCCTGGGGACAGCGCGAGATCATTTACAATCTCGTGCTATCCCGCAGCGGGAGCCGGCTGCCAGTCGTAGCCAGTGTCTCGCTGCAACAGCGGGGGTGCATCAGAGATGCGCCCCCCGCTGTTAGCCCCTTCCCTGCCGCGCTGGTTGCTATGCCAGCGATCATCAGTGCTATACAGTAATGTCCCAGAGCTACACAAATTGTGTAAAGAAAAGAAAAGAAAAATGAATAAAAAAGGAAAAATGTAAAAAAAAATAAAAAAACCCATTTTTTATGCTTTTTCTCATATTAGCATAAAAAAGGTAAAGAAAATTAAAACCCCACATATTTGGTATTGTCGCGTCCGTAGCGATGCGTACAATAAGCAGCACATGCTTTTGTCTTTTGGTTTTGGAAAAAGCAATAAAAAAAACACTAAAAAACTGAGGCAAAATGCAAATTTTTAGCATTTTGCCTCCCTAAGGCCTTAGTTAGACGGGCGTTTTTAGCCGCGATTTGCGCATGCGCATGCGTCCGGCGATTTTATAAAACCATTGCTTTGCAATGGTATCGGACACATGAGCGCTTTTTATGCGCTCGTCCGATAAATTATAGGACAGAAATCGCAGATCGCACCTATCTGCGATTCCTGTTCTCTTCTCTATATGCGCTCAATGGGGCCGGCGGCAGCAGCGCCAACCCCATTGAGAACATATAGAAGACAAATCATTCTTCTCTGCCACAGCTGTAACAGCTGTGGCAGAGAAGAACGATGTTTGCCCATTGAATTCAATGGAGCCGGCAATACAACCGTCTCCATTGAAAGCAATGGGCTGCCGGCGAGCGCTGGATGAATTGTCAGGAAGGGCTTAAATATATAAGCCCTTCCCTGCAATTCATCCTAAAATGTGTTAAAATAAAAAAAAATTGTATACTCACCTTTCCGCTGCAGCCGGAGTTCTGCCGTGGCCGCTGTCAGTTCTCCTGAACTGCTTCTCGGCACTATTCAGCCGGCGGGGCTTTAAAATCCCAGAGAACTGACAGCGGCCACGGCAGAACTCCGGCTGCAGCGGAAAGGTGAGTATACAATTTTTTTTTATTTTAACACATTTTAGGATGAATTGCAGGGAAGGGCTTATATATTTAAGCCCTTCCCGACAATTCATCCCGGGCTCGCCTGCAGCGCATTGCTTTCAATGGAGCCGGCTGTATTGTCGTCTCCATTGAATGCAATGCGCTGGACAGCTCCGGCCCGTTTCTAATGAAACGCGGCTAGGAGCAGATTTTTGGGCGTTTTTTCGGCCGATTTTTTGGCGCCGGTCACGCGATTTGCGCATGCGCATCCGTCATGCGATGCGCAAATCGTGTGAAAAAACGCCCGTGTGACTAAGGCCTTAAAACGCAATACAAGTGATCAAAAAAGCCATATGTACTCCAATATGGTACCAGTAAAAACTACAGCTTGTCACACAAAAAATAAGCCCTCATAGAGCTCTGTACATAGAAAAATAAAAAAGTTACAGGACTTTGAATGCAGCGATTTAGAAAAAAAAAGATTTCCAAAAAAAGGGTTTTTATTGCGGAAAAGTGGAAAAACGTAAAAAAAAAGTAAGAATGTTGGTATCGATGTAACTGTACTGACCCGCAGAAAAAATGTATTGTGTCATTTATGCTGCATGATTAACGCTGTAAAAAAAATAAAAAATCTATGGCAGAATTGATGCGTTTTCTCTCCCTGCTATTATAAAAAAAGTTTTACAATATAGTCTATGTACCCAAAAATGGATCCATCAAAAACTACAGTTCGCCACGCAAAAAACAAGCCCTTATACGGTCATGTCGACGGAAAAACAAAAAACGTTATGACTTTTGAAAAATGGAGAAGAAAATCCGCCAAAAATCGTTGCGTCCTTAAGCCCAAAATAGGCCATGTCATTAAGGGGTTAATGGAGGTCTCACATGGATTTGAGCAGGCACAGCTACTACACATGTAGCAATTCAAATGGCTATTAAGCCAAATGAGGTTCCCGGTGTTCGTGGGTATGCACAGTGTTTTGTGCTTACTCACGTGTATATATGTGCACATTTAAGAACCCCTATAGACTCCTATGGAGACCTGTGGTGTGCAAATGCACACCAAAGTAGAGCATGGCATGCCCATCAAAGAGAATGAACCCATTGAAAGCAATGGGTTCTATTCTATGGGCAATGCACATGCAAATGTGTCCTCAAAAGTGCTCGTTAAAGGTTAAAACAAAAGAAAACACACACGCATTCTGTAAAATGCCCATGACATCATAGTGTTTTTTACAAGCCTCAAGAAAACTTCATCTGAATGACATCTCAAGTAGTTTTTTATGTAGGTCCTTCTACATGGGCCAATTATTGGCCCGAACATTCCTAGGAACGCTTGGTCTCCCCAACAATTGGGATGTGTAAAAGAACGAAGGAGCAGCCAATGAACGAGCAAATACTTGATGATCATGTCAATCAGGGCTTCTTCAGATGGGCGCATGTGTAGATACGCTCACCGCTACAGACTATATTGGCACATAAACCTATCAAAAGTCTTTTATTTTTCCCCTTTAAACTTCAAAAAAGTCAATAAGATAGATCCTTGCCTATTTTTTCTCGCATTCATAACTACGTGCAAGAAAAATAGCACAAGACAAGACCTATCTTTTCTTGCGCATATTAATATTGTGCGAGAATCACGCTTGTGAAGATGAAACTATTGAAAATAATAGTTTTGTTCCGTCATGAAAATCCCACCCGCAGAACATTAAGAAAACATGACCATCTGTTTAAGCCCTTAGGTGAGTATAACAATACTCAATGGTTGGCTATGCATCTCCCTCTGTAAATGGAGAGATGTGCAGCCGATCCGATCAATTACAGGTGTATACAGATGAATGATTGTGTTAACTATTGGTCATCCGTAGAGAGCAGCTAATCTGTACACAGAGGGAATAAGTATTGACCAACATGCTCATTTTTGGTCAGCAATCTTTAGCATGAGCTGATTATCTGGCCATGTCAGAAGACCTTAAGATATGCTTGTGCCTTTGGCTGAAAAAACACATTCATCCATTGCACTAAATTTTCCCTCTGTGAATGTGACCTAGTGTAACATTTCAAAATGGTCTGTCATCAGTTGAGTTGGGTCAATATTCAACTGGTCCAGAATAGGAAAAAGGGCAGGCTCACACGGGCATAAGCGCATATACACTTGCTATCACGAGTCCCAGTAGCACCATATTTGAGTAGGCGGGACAGCTTACTTAGCAGACAGGTCAGCTGACTCGGTAAGCGGGTTACCTAACTCAGTAGGCTGGTCAGCTGACCTAGTAGGCCCAGGTGGTATCGCTTAGCCCAGCAAATGTCACTCTCTATATATACTTAAAATATTGGCTTGAACCTGACCTTGATGAAGATTTGAACCTGGCACCCCAGTGCTTACCACTGGGCCATCACTACCACCACTAATGGAGTCAGAATTGGGACTGATTTACAATTGTTTTTTTTCTTTTATCAGATCCATCACTCCAGACCCAATTATTTCAATAATTACTCAACAGGCTCTAAACAAACCCTGAGAGCAGTCTGATCCCGCAGTCATACACACTCTTTCCTATCTGCCTACTTTTCTATTGACTGTATATTAGCAAGAGGAAGCAGTAGAGTGAATAGAGTACCACATGACTGAATGATTAGACTAAATTGAAATGATAGTTACATTTTGCATTCTGTAACCATGAAGCCATTTTTTGCACAAGAGCTGTTTACACTAGTATATTTTTTCTAATCTAGACTATCCGCAGATTTAGTACATTTTCTATGTGTCTATAGCTTTTATCTAGATAATGAAATTTTACACAATTTGTAACACACATGTCTGCTTGGCACAAGAAACTAATTACTGCGAAAACAAGGTATTCTTATCTATCTAGGTATGTTTTATTGCTTGCATGATATTCATATACTGGATATTGTCACAAGGCTTTACTTTCCACCTGTATTCTCTGTAGACATAGACACATTGGTATTGTATTAACACGGTGCTACATGAACCTCCCAGTGAAACAAGGCATCACCTGTGGTAAGAGCAATTTAATAAGCATACCTTCACTTGCTTTTATACTAGTGCTAATCCTTGAACACTGACTTTGGTATTTCTTGGTGCTCCAAAATTACTGCCAGAAAGGTGAAAACTGTAGGGATGAAACAAGCAAGCTCTATAATTGCCATGTGGATGGTGTCTTTGCAACATAAACTCTGCTCACATTTGTGCTGACCCTTAACATATCCCATGAAGTAATGTAAATATATTGTGGAACACGTGTGCCTCAACATTAATGTAAAAATGAGGCTCCTAGGATCTAGCTAGGAAAATACGTAATAGAAAATAGGACTGGTGTACATGTGTTCAGCATTAGAGGTGATTGGTCTCAGTGAATTCTGGGCTTGCTACTAAATTGGACATGTTTATGTCAGGTGTAATTTTGCTATCTTATCTTTCTAGGTAATTGCCTGCTACCCGTTTTACACTATACAAAACATGAAGTTTGGTCATAATTCTGCATTGTAGTTGGTATGGGGTAATTGCTAAAAGGTCACGCACGTCAGGTTTACAGATCATGTACATGGCAGAGCTGTGTGCATAGATCCTGTGCAGTAGTATGTAAGACCCTATGGCTGCATACTACAATGCTGTAAACTTTCCATATGACACCATACTATGCCTTCAAAGGCCAGGTTTTTGGATATTCTCTTCTGTAGAACCTCTGCATCTAAGGCCTCTTTCACACGGGGGAATTCGTGCAGGTAACTTACATACAAAATAATTGTGACTATTAGAACCAATGATTTCCTATGGAAACATTCAAATGAAGGAATTTTAGGCATGCAATAAACTCGAAAGGATATCAGTGAATGAAATTCATGCAAATCAAATTCCCTGCTACGTGAAAAGATAGGACCTGTCCTATCTTTGGTGCGCAATGCGCAGGAGTTTCCATAGGCTCCTATGGGAGCTGGATAAAAAAGGAAGGGGGAGGGAGTGCTTCCATGCTGCTAAAACCAGAAGCACATTTTTACATGCCCGGCTGTGTGCTCCTGTTAGTCTCCTCGGGAATTAGAGGACTCCCCAGGGGTTTCCTTTATCTCCATGGGACTGGAGGGATTTCCCTGCAGTGGGGAGAGAGGATTTCCCTGCAGGGGAATGGAGGAATTTTCCCACCTCGGGCATATTCCTCTAGCTTCCCTGCAGGGGAATCCCTTTCTCCTCACTGAGATAAAGGGTGTTCCCTGCGGGGCTTTCCTTCATCTCTCTCTCTCCTCCCGGAGCAGCCGCTCTTTTTTTCAGTGACACAAAGCTCCCAATCGTGTGAAGGGGCAATTTCACAGCTAATTAAGCTCGGGACTTGATAGCTGGAAATCGTCTATTCACGTGATTTTGCTGCGAGTTTAACTCCTGCCTGATTTTCATGCCCATGTGAATGAGCCCTCAAGGTGAATACTTCAGCAATGTGGCATCCAAAGGAGCATGTGTCAACAACTGCAAAGAAAGTATTGTGCCTTATTAATTAGTGCTAAGTATATGGCTTTTGAAGGATGTTCTTACAGCGTCTGAATAGAAAAAAAGCTCTTTACCTGGTTTATTCAAAATTAGACTCAAGGGTTCTGTGATCCTTTCTTCTCGCCACCACAGGCTCGCTACACCTACCTGCAACGTCTGGTTGAGTCGAACTGTGGTCGCATGTACAATGCACTGCTCCATTTATTTCAATGGAGTTCACGGAAATAGCTGAGTACAAGCTAAACTGCTCCAGTAGTCCCATTGGAAATTAATAGAATGGCACCAAGCATGTGTAAGGGGTATGCCATGCAGACAGGGTTTGTACGTAACGGGCTAACAGTATTTTTTGCAGTATTATATACAATGCCTGTTATGTTCTTTCAGTATTCCTGTTTACAATTATATCTCTGATATTTGTTGTGTGATCTCCAATGATCTTGTAATGTAACTGATTTAAGTCTCTCCATGGAGTGCAGTAATCTGGGTTGTGACTGGTTTTGGTGAGTCACATGGAGTGTGAGAATGCAGGCACCATGGAGAGGTGCACTGGTTGTGTGTGGCATAGTACACACCAGAAGTTGTTGCAGAGAGGATGCTGGTGCTGGTTGGGTACTGTAACAGTCTCTCGGACATGACCTTGAAGGGCCTCTCCATGTGCAACCACTGCTCCAATCCTTCTTCACTTCGTTGCAGTGGTACAGTGAGCCTGCAGTGAGGAAAAGAGGAGGACATAGGACCCCACGTCTTGGGATCAGTTGGGGATCTTAACCCTTTCCAATCCATTTTTGGATTGAGGATTTCCTAGGGGGTTCTGCTATTATACAACAGCGCTATCACATCATGGGGCTCACCTGAGAGGTGTGTGCACTGATAGTTGCAGTATCAGCACTGTTTACCCTTTCTTCCTGTCCTCTCTGGATCTATTCTTGACATATAGAGGGATGGAGAAGATGGCCAGATGAGATGGCTGATTTCAGGAGAGGAAATTAAGAGCCTGGACTTTACCCAATGAACACTTTCAACTGCAATCATAAAAATGCTACCTGGAATTCCTCAGACAGAGGGTCTAGTGTAGAGGATGAAGGGGGTCCGGCATCCTGTGCCCCTGATGCTGCTATACTGTAGTGCAGCTGTCCAGCAGATGTCATCTCCAGCAATGAGCAGTGATACTAAGTTAAGTGGGTATAGACAGTGGCAGTGCCACACTGTAAACAAAATTAGTCACTGGCGGTGTTAGGTGTACAAATATACTGGGATGCTCAGGCTTAGTCATTTGCACTGCTATATAATAGAGGGACTGTTTTTGGTGGTGATCTACTCTGAAATGAGCTTTATCAGTGGTACCGATGTTTGCACAATAGGCTTTCTGGTAGTGCTTGGCATAGATGGTCATGGGCTCATTCAGAAGTTTTCGCACTGCTAGCAGCACAAAGAATGATCTTTCATTAGGAACCATTAGGTTCCTATAGGAGAGTTCACATGGATGATTGTTAGGCGGGCGAAATGGCATGCACCTAACAAAGGTAGGACATGCGACTGCAGGTTGTATGTAGCTCCGTGGTGCGCACAAAAGATAGGACCTATCTTTGCTGCGTGCTTTCTATAGGTTCCTATGAGAGCCTGAAAGCGCGCAACATGCACCTAAGATCGTGAGAACGGGCTACTTCAAGTAGCTTGAAGTAGCCTATTCACGCCATCTTTACAGCACTATACCTGCTGTTAGCAGCACGAATAACTACGCTCGTCTAAATGATCCCTTAGTGTCGGTACTTTGTGTTAGATTGGCTTAGTTCCTGGTAGTGCTGTGCTCTAAATGACCATAATCATGACAGAGTTTTCACTGCTAGTGCTGCATACTAATGGCCTTAGCCACTAGCAGAGAATTTCTATGTCTTTTGATACCACAAACTATCTGCTAGAGGCATACACTAACTTTGTATCCTGTTCTAAATAAGCTTAATCGCCGGTACTTTTATGTAGTACCCATCATTAGTCATGAGCCATTAGCACTGCTACATAATAAATTAGTCAGTGCTGTGTTCTGAATGAACATTGTCACTGGCAATGATAGTTCTTTAAAGGGGATGTCTAAGTATATGATTTTTTAAAACTGGATTCCAATCTATTAAAACTATAAAACCAGCAGTACTTACCCATCTTATCCTCTGGCAATCCAGCAAGGTAGTCTTGTGGTCAACTTGGTCTCCATTTAGTAATGGCTACCACCTAACTGCTGCAGCCAACCAGAGGCCTCAGTAGTCTGGTATAATTCTACTGGCATCATGGCTCCCTGCATTTGAGTGGTGATGCCAGGAGAATGGAGCATGATCTCTGCGGCCTCTGACAGTCAGGTGTCAGCTGTTCCCAAATAAAGCCCAGGAGGACTGCATGGCTGCAGTGCTGAATGGTCAAGGGAGATGACAGGATAGTACCACTGCTTATATAGTTTTAACAGGTTAAGAAGTGGTTTAAAAAATGATTTCACACATAGTCAACACTTTTAATTCACTTGATATTACTAAGCGCTAATGAGCTAATACCAAAGTTACATTAAATTGAGATACATTTCAGTAATGTACTAGATGATTCTAGTCCATTATATCATTTAGTTCAAAGTGAATTAAGGTATATTCTAAATCAAGGAGGGGGAGGGGAGACCAGCGACAGAAGAGGAGATCTGTGACTCTCTTGTACTGTATATCCCCCTGTCCTAGTGGAGGGGACGACATTAAGTTTTGTTCATGTTATCACTCCTCCATCAATCGGAGATCATGTTTGCTCTCTGATTGTCCCATCTGGGTTTTTTTTTAGAAAAGAAGGGAAACGATGAAGACCTACTCATCTAATCACTCCTCTACACCATTTAATCACACTCAGTGATTCCTGACCATGGTATCTAAATCTTTTCACAGAAGAAAAATCCAAAAACTTTTTTTCCCTTACGCAAGGCTTTAAATTTAGAAAAAAATAATGAGAACAAAAGAAAAAACTACACATAATAGGTATCAGTACATTCATAACAACCTGTACTTTATTTATCCAGCATAATGAATTCTATTTTTTTTAAAAGCCAAAATAGCGATTTTCTGATCATCTCACTTCCCCAAAACGGGAAAAAAATTATTTAAAAATTCTGTCTACCTCTAAATGTTACCCATAAATAATACAAGTTATCCCACAAAACAACAGTCCTGATGCGGCTCTGTTAGCTGAAAACCAAAAATGTTCTGGTTCTGGAATGAAGAAGCACAAAAAGTATTTTTGGGGAAAAAAATGGTTATATTGTGCAAAAGTGGCAAAACATAATAAAACCTCTATAAATTTAGTGTTATAATTGCAATAATGTGTAGAATAAAGTATCATAATATTTATACCACAATGTGAACATTATAAAAATGAATCACAAAAAATAATAGTGAAATTGCTTTATTCCATTGCCCCACAGCAAAAAAAAAAAGTTATTCAGTGCATTATATATACCCCAAATTGGATCCTATAAAACTAGAACCCATCCTGCAAAATACAAGGTGTTATACAGCTACATCAACAGAAAAATAATGACCGCTGGTACACAAAAGGAGATATGAATTGCTGGCTCTTAAAGGGATTCTGACACGAAAAAGGTTTTTATGCTTTATACCATTGTTCCCTGGTCTGCTTAATGGACACATGGAACCCACGATTTTAGGCCTGTTAAAGCATAAAAACCTAATACTTACCTTGTGTTCTGTTGTTGTTGTGCAGCGGGGGTCATCTCCCAGCAGGCAGTCTTCTCCCTCTGACGAGCGGGATTGTGCGTAGGTGCAGAAGAGAGGTGCCCTCTGACAAGAGTCAGGACGGGCCGCCTCTCCACTGCGCACGCGCAGAAATTGCAGTTCAGCCAGGACAGACGGGCTACCCACAGCAAGCACTGCTTGTGACGTGGCGCCTGTCCGTTCACCTCGGAAGTGGCTGACAGACAGAGCAGAGCAGGAAGCGGTCATTTTGACCACTCCAGCTCTGCTTCTAGAAGCCGCAGAAGAAGATGCCCGATGGAGGGGACATGCCTGACAATCGGTCCTGGCCAGGCAAGGTAAGTAAAAAAAATTTTTTTTGTCATGTCAGAACACCTTTAAGGCTAAAATTTGTTGTCTCACTAAAGTATTAAAAATACACTAAGGTGACATAGTTTTGCATCAATTATATTTACATGAGACATAAATTCAAAATGGATAATAAGAAAAGTGACAAGATCAAAAGAGTTTTTCTATTTTTCATGTCCCTGTTGGGAGAGGTGGTTACAAAATAAGAACCGAATTCAACACAAATAGTCCTACTGTGATGATGTCAAGCTTTCTATGAAGTATATTGTAGCTCTCAATGGAGTATACTGATCACTACAAGGGGATTGGTTGTAATTCATTGTAGAGAATTGAAACTGGTCATGGAAATGTTCTTAGTAGGTTACCATATCTCTTAGATATACCCGGGAGAGATCAGAAAGAACATATTGAATAGCTTGATGTGTGGCCCACTTTAGAAGATTATTTACTGTTTTTACATGGAAGGACTGTATTGTAGGGCATGGCAGACCAAAACTAAGCTTGTGGAGCACATTAAGTAGAGTATCATGTGCCATTAGAACAAAATGTAACAATTATATGCTAAGCTTAAGTCAACCTCTTACAAGCAGACAGAACAACACTTGACCTCCCAGGCTTGCCGGTTGGAAAAATGCTTTAAACATTTAGAATTCATTTTCTACAACAGGATAATGTATTTCCATTTATTTTCCATGCAAACCTTTAATAAGCCATTGAAAATTTGCCTTATTTCTCATTCTTTGTTCAACGCATCCACTAAAATGAAAACCAAAAATCCCATTCCTGCATTTACTGAAGTATCGAGTGTCATTAGAAACTAATTAACCACTATGGAGACGGGAAATAGTAGAGCCGCATCTCTTTCTTACAAGTCTGCAAAATGTTCTCACCATTCTTAAGTAACAGCATTAATAATAAAATGAAACAAAGAAAAAAGAAGAGTTTCACTTAGTGTCTACAAACAGGACATTTCTTCCTCCTTTGGTTTAATGTAACAACATCTTGAAGGTTTATGATTTTTAATTCCACTTTTCTCTTCCAAAAAAAGGACTTAACACAACAAAATACTGTTTAATATTGATGAATAGAGCAGCTGGAAAATATAGCTGCTCAGAAAGTAGAGATGGGAAAGGGGAGCTAAATGAGATACTTAAAGGAGATGTCTCGAGGAAGCAGTGATTTTTTTTTTTTTGCCCAATCCCCCTAATTAAACATGCATTACTAATTACCCCTGTAAATGACTTTCCTAGCTGGTTCGTACTTACCGTTCCAGCGTTTCAGCAACTTATAAAAGTTTCCCCAAGATGGCCGCCGGCTCTTTCCCCGTCGCTCGCTGCAGCCCGACGTGCGCGCTCCCGAGACGCTGCCAGCTGTGTCTCCATGGCAACCGGACGCCCTGCAGCCGCCGACCAGACGCCCCGCAGCCGCCGACCAGACGCCCCGCAGCCGCCGACCAGTCACCCACCGCCAGGCAGCAGGTAACCGGCGCTAGCCCCCGGCTCCCCAGCGCTACGCTCCCGGCTCCCCAGCGCTAGACCCTCAGCCCAGGTGAAGGCCCCGGAGCCCAGCGCTGGGCTCCGGGGCCTTCACCTGTCAGTGACCATCACCCCCGACCCATCACTTACCCCCCTGGCCCAGCGCTAGTTCCCCCCGGCCTAGCGACAGCCCCCCCATCGCAGCGTCAGCCCCCCCGGCCTAGCGGCAGCCCCCCCCCCCGGCGCATCACAGCGACGACAGCCCCCCCCGGCGCAGCGGCAGCCCCCCCCGGCCCATCACTTACCTGGACGGCAGGACAGCTGGACGGCAGGACAGCTGGGCGGCTTCTCCGGACGGCAGCTCCAGTTTCTGCACCTTCCTCTAACAGAGGAAGGTACAGAATGGCCGCTCCAGCGCGCTCCCGAGCAGTGACAGCTCATCTGCGCATGCGCAGAAGAGCTGTAGCGGGGAGCACACTGAAGCGGCTCGTGCTGAAAGGAGAAGACCGGACTGCGCAAGCGCGTCTAAAAAAGCAAGCTGCCGGCGAATTTAGACGGAACCATGGAGACGAGGACGCTAGCAACGGAGCAGGTAAGTGAATAACTTCTGTATGGCTCATATTTAATGCACGATGTATATTACAAAGTGCATTAATATGGCCATACGGAAGTGTATACCCCCACTTGGTTTCGCGAGACCACCCCTTTAAGTAGTACAGATGCAACTAATTTTGCCTTGATTGTGATTGTACGGCACAAAAAGTAAACTCATCGTAAGGCATTGGCCCCTCCCCCTGCAGGCAGTTTTGGCCTCCCTGACTAAGCCCCATTTTTTAATTCTGACATGTGTCACTTTTAGTAGTAATAACTTTGGAAAGCTTTTACTTATGCAAGTGATTCTGAGAGTGATTTTTTCGTGCCACCTTGTACTTCATTTTAGTGGTCAGTATTGGACAGTACATGTTGTACATTTTTATCCTACAGAAATTTTTTAAAAATTTGCAATTTTGAAAATTTGAAGTTTTCTGCTAGTAGGACAGATAATCGTACCATGCAAAATAGCTAATAAATAACATGTATTAGATGAGTATTTTATGTTAGTACCATTTTGAAACTGTCCTTTTATTTATTTTGGATGTCTGAAAGCGTGTAATTATAGAGGCAAGTTTTCCAATTTTGAAATTGAAATTTGAAATTAACTAAATCTATTCTATAAGGGACCAATTCAGTTCTGAAGCAACATTGAGAGGCTATTATTATGTTAGAAACCCACATAAGTCACCCCATCTTAAAAAGTACACCCTGCAAAATTTTAATTCTGTTAACTCTTTAGGTGTTTAATAGGCAGTAAAGCAAAGCAGAGGATAAATTTGAAAATGTCATTTTTCTTGCAAATTTTCAGTTTCAATATTTTTTTCTGAAACACAACAGAAAATACCAGGCAAACAAACAAAACTCAATATTTATTACCCGGAATCTGCACTTTTTAGAAATATCCCATATTTGTTATCCTTAGGCCTCGGTCACACGGGCTTTTTCCCGCGATTTGCGGATCGCATGACGGATGCGCATCTGCAAATCGCATGACCGGGGCCAAAAAAAAAATCGCCCGAAAAATCTGTTCCTGTTCTGTTTCATTAGAAAAGGGCCGGAGCAGTGCAGCGCTGTCCAGCGTATTGAATTCAATGGAGCCGGCAATACAGCCGGCTCCATTGAAAGCAATGGGCTGCGGGCGATCTCACGATGAATTTTCGGGGAGGGCTTAAAAATATAAGCCCTTCCCTGAAATACATCCAGAAATGTGTAAAAAGTAAGAAAAAAAATATACTCACCTTGTCCCGGCAGACGGAGTTCAGCCGCGGCCGGCCGGCAGTTCTCCTGAACTGCTGTGAGTAGTATTCAGCAGTCGTGGATTTAAAATCCCCGCCTGCTGAATGAGCTGCCTCTGATTGGTCACAGCCTCACCAATCAGGCAGCTCTCACTCACCCATTCATGAATTCATGAATGGGGGAGTGAGTGCTGCCTCTGATTGGCTAAGCACAGGGACCAATCAGGGGCAGCTCTCAGCTGTCATTCATTTACACATTTCTGGATGAATTTCAGGGAAGGGCTTATATTTTTAAGCCCTTCCCGAAAATTCATTGTGCGATCGTCGGCAGCCCATTGCTTTCAATGGAGCCGGCTATATTGCCGGCTCCATTGAATTCAATGGGCAAACATCATTCTTCTCTGCCACAGCTGTTACAGCTGTGGCAGAGGAGAATGATTTGTCTAGTATATGTTCTCCATGGAGTCGGTGCTGCTGCCGCCGGCCCCATTGAGCGCATATAGAGAAGAGAACAGGAATCGCAGATCGCAGATAGGTGCGATCTGCGATTTCTGTTCTATAATTTATCGGATGAGCACATAAAAAGCGCTCATGTGTCCGATACCATTGCAAAGCAATGGTTTTATAAAATCGCACATCGCATGCGCATGCACAGATCGCACGGAAAATCGCCCGTGTGACCGAGGCCTTAGGCCGCTTTCACATGGGCATCAAAATCGCACAATTTTCTCATGATGCAACAGCGCTACAAATTGCATGTATGTGAAGCCTATGCTTTCCAAAAGCTTCCTTCACATTAGGGATGTTTTGTAGGCTGCTATATTGAGAGAGAAAAAATTGCGGCATGCTGAATATTGCCGCAATTTGCACTGTTTTGTAGCCCATGTTTCCGGATGGAGCATTTCTTTGTGCTGCATCGCACAAAATGTACATTTCGTGCAGTGCGATGCAACTTTTTCAGTAGAAAATCCTACTGTTTCCCCTAAAATAAACCCTAGCTTCATTAAAAAAAAACAAAAAAACAATACATCTCATAACAGGTGTTGTCAGCTACACTGCACATTTCCTCTGCAGTTTCGGGACACTTTTCTGTAGTCTTCAGCCAGCACTTCCTGTTTAAGGAGTTTAAAAATCCCACCTACTGGAAGCGCTAGCTCTGATTGGTTCCCAAGTACTGTGGCTCAGGCAATCACTGCAGCGCTCGATGAACCAATCACAGCATCGCATTGAATGGCTGTGATTGGTTCATCAAGCACTGCAGTGATTGGCTGAGCTGCAGCACTCAAGAACCAATCAGAGCCAGTGCTTCCTGGGGGCGGGTTTTTAAACCTCTGACAACGAAGTGTTGACTGAAGACTACAGAAAAGTGTGCCGAAGCTGCAGAGGGGACGTGCATCGGAGGTAACAGCACCTGTTAGGTAATGTATTGTGTTTTTTTTTTAATGCAACTATGGGTTATCTCCGGGATAGGGCTTATATTTCAAGCCCCTCGAAAAGCCTAAGCAAAAGAGCGCCACAAAATCACAATTTCACCCGCAAGAAAACAAAGCGATATCGCACAGAACACAGATGCCATATTGCTGCTATTTTCTCTGTTGCCCATGTGAAAGAGGCCTTATTATGCAGGTCAGTGCAGTTGCAGCAAGACCAAGTTTGGATGTACATATATCTTTCAATTTTTTTACTACTTTTGCACAATAAAAGCATTTTCATACAACTTTTTTCTTTGCCATATTCAGAGACATAGAACTTTGTAATTCTTTTATCTGTCGATCTGTTCGAGGGCATTTTTTTGTGTTAATTAGTACCATTTTGGAGTATGTGTGATAATTTTTTATAAAGTGTTTACAGAGTAAAGGGCTTAGTCACACGAGCGTTTTTTCGCACGATTTACAGGTGCGTTTGCAATCCGTGTCTATATAGACCCAATGCTTTGCAATGGGAGCGGTCACATGTCCGTTTTTTAATCAGATGCGGTGAAAATTATAGGACAGAACGATTCGCAGAATGCATGTAACTGCGTTCTGCGACAAATCGTTGTGCTCTGTGTATGTGCACTCCATGGGGCCAGTGGCAGCAGCGCTGACCCCATTGAGAACATATACTAAAGATCGTTCTCCTCTGCCACAGCTGTCACAGCTGTGGCATAGGAGAACAATGTTCTCCCATTGAATTCAATGGAGTCGGCAATGCAGCTGGCTCCATTGAAAGCAATTTAAAATCACATTGGTCACAGTACTTAGCCAATCAAAGGGAGCACTCACTCATTCATGAATGGGTGAGTGAGTGCTGCCTCTGATTGGCTGAGTGCTGGGACCAATCAGAGGCAGCTCTCAGCTATCATTCAATAGTTGAGAGCTGCCTCTGATTGGTCACAGTGCTCAGCCAATCAAGGGGGCAGCCCATTCAGCAGGCAGGGATTTTAAATCCAGGCCTGCTGAAAACTACTGAAAGCAGTTCAAGAGAAGAGCCAGCTGGACGCGGCTGAGCCCCGGTGAGTATAGATTTTTTTTTTATTCTTTACTAGAGATGAGCGAGCACCAAAATGCTCGGGTGCTCGTTACTCGAGACGAACTTTTCGCGATGCTCGAGGGTTCGTTTCGAGTAACGAACCCCATTGAAGTCAATGGGCGACCCAAGCATTTTTGTATATCGCCGATGCTCGCTAAGGTTTTCGTTTGTGAAAATCTGGGCAATTCAAGAAAGTGATGGGAACGACACAGCAACAGATAGGGCAGGCGAGGGGCTACATGTTGGGTTGCATCTCAAGTTCCCAGGTCCCACTGTTAAGCCACAATATCGGCAAGAGTGGGCCCCCCCCTCCCAACAACTTTTACTTCTGAAAAGCCCTCATTAGCAATGCATACCTTAGCTAAGCACCACACTACCTCCAACAAAGCACAATCACTGCCTGCATGACACTCTGCTGCCACTTCTCCTGGGTTACATACTGCCCAACCCCCCCCCCCCACGACCCAGTGTCCACAGCGCACACCAAACTGTCCCTGCCCAGCCTTCAGCTGCCCTCATGCCACGCCACCCTCATGTCTATTTATAAGTGCGTCTGCCAGAGGAACCGCAGGCACACACTGCAGAGGGTTGGCACGGCTAGGCAGCGACCCTCTTTAAAAGGGGCGGGGCGATAGTCCACAATGCTGTACATAAGCAATGAGAAATCCAATTCTGTGCCACCTCCATCTGGAGCTGCACACGTGGGCATAACAATGGGGAACCTATGTGCCACACACTCTTCTGTCAAGGTGTCTGCATGCCCCAGTCAGACCGCGGTTTTTTATAAATAGTCACAGGCAGGTACAACTCCGCAATGGGAATTTTGTGTGCACCCACAGCATGGGTGGCTCCCTGGAACCCACCGGCTGTATATAAATGTATCCCATTGCAGTGCCCTGGACAGCAGAGCTAACGTCAGATTAAATGCAGGTGGGCTTCGGCCCACACTGCATACCCCAACCTGACCGGGGTTTTTAATTCATAGACACAGGCAGGTACAACTCCCTATTGTGAAGTCCCTGTGGACCGACAGCATGGGTGGGTGCCAGGAACCCACCGGCGGTACATAAATATATCCCATTGCATTGCCCATCACAGCTGAGGTAATGTCATGTTTAATGCAGGTGGGCTTCGGCCCACACTGCATGCCCCAGTCAGACTGGGGTTCTTTAGAAGTGGACACATGCAGTTACAACTCCCTGTGGACCCACAGCATGGGTGGCTCCCTGGAACCCACCGGCGGTACATAAATATATCCCATTGCAGTGCCCAACACAGCTGATGTAACGTCAGCTGTAATGCAGGTGGGCTAAAAATTAATTGGATTACACTGTAGGCGAGGGCCCACAAAAATTGGTGTACCAACAGTACTAATGTACCTGAGAAAAATTGCCCATGCCCAACCAAGAGGGCAGGTGAAACCCATTAATCGCTTTGGTTAATGTGGCTTAATTGGTAACTAGGCCTGGAGGCAGCCCAGTAAAGATAAAAATTGGTTGAGGTGAAAGTTTCAACGCTTTAATGAGCATTGAAACGTATAAAAATTGTTTACAAAAATTATATGACTGAGCCTTGTGGGCCTAAGAAAAATTACCCGTTCAGCGTGATTATGTGAGGTTTCAGGAGGAGGAGCAGGAGGAGGATGAGGAATATTATACACAGATTGATGAAGCAAAAAGGTCCCCGTTTTGGATGGTGATAGAGAACGATGCTTCCATCCGCGGGTGCAGCCTACGTATTGTTTAGGTATCGCTGCTGTCCGCTGGTGGAGAAGAGAAGTCTGGGGAAATCCAGGCTTTGTTCATCTTGATGAGTGTAAGCCTGTCGGCACTGTCGGTTGACAGGCGGGTACGCTTATCTGTGATGATTCCCCCAGCCGCACTAAACACCCTCTCTGACAAGACGCTAGCCGCAGGACAAGCAAGCACCTCCAGGGCATACAGCGCGAGTTCAGGCCACATGTCCAGCTTCGACACCCAGTAGTTGTAGGGGGCAGAGGCGTCACGGAGGACGGTCGTGCGATCGGCTACGTACTCCCTCACCATCCTTTTACAGTGCTCCCGCCGACTATGCCTTGACTGGGGAGCGGTGACACAGTCTTGCTGGGGAGCCATAAAGCTGTCAAGGGCCTTAGAGAGTGTTCCCCTGCCTGTGCTGTACATGCTGCCTGATCTCCGCGCCTCCCCTGCTACCTGGCCCTCGGAACTGCGCCTTCGGCCACTAGCGCTGTCGGATGGGAATTTTACCATCAGTTTGTCCGCCAGGGTCCTGTGGTATAGCATCACTCTCGAACCCCTTTCCTCTTCGGGTATGAGAGTGGAAAGGTTCTCCTTATACAGTGGGTCAAGCAGTGTGTACACCCAGTAATCCGTAGTGGCCAGAATGCGTGTAACGCGAGAGTCACGAGAAAGGCATCCTAACATGAAGTCAGCCATGTGTGCCAGGGTACCTGTACGCAACACATGGCTGTCCTCACTAGGAAGATCACTTTCAGAATCCTCCTCCTCCTTCTCCTCCTCCTCCTCCTCCTCAGGCCATACACGCTGAAAGGATGACAGGCAAGCAGCATGTGTACCCTCAGCAGTGGGCCAAGCTGTCTCTTCCCCCTCCTCCTCATCTTCCTCCTCCTCCTCCTCCTCACCGCGCTGAGATATAGACAGGAGGGTGCTCTGACTATCCAGCGACATACTGTCTTCCCCTGGCTCTGTTTCCGAGCGCAAAGCGTCTGCCTTTATGCTTTGCAGGGAACTTCTCAAGAGGCATAGCAGAGGAATGGTGACGCTAATGATTGCAGCATCGCCGCTCACCACCTGGGTAGACTCCTCAAACTTTCCAAGGACCTGGCAGATGTCTGCCAACCAGGCCCACTCTTCTGAAAAGAATTGAGGAGGCTGACTCCCACTGCGCCGCCCATGTTGGAGTTGGTATTCCACTATAGCTCTACGCTGCTCATAGAGCCTGGCCAACATGTGGAGCGTAGAGTTCCACCGTGTGGGCACGTCGCACAGCAGTCGGTGCACTGGCAGATTAAACCGATGTTGCAGGGTGCGCAGGGTGGCAGCGTCCGTGTGGGACTTGCGGAAATGTGCGCAGAGCCGGCGCACCTTTCTGAGCAGGACTGACAAGTGTGGGTAGCTTTTCAGAAAGCGCTGAACCACCAAATTAAAGACGTGGGCCAGGCATGGCACGTGCGTGAGGCTGCCGAGCTGCAGAGCCGCCATCAGGTTACGGCCGTTGTCACACACGACCATGCCCGGTTGGAGGCTCAGCGGCGCAAGCTAGCGGTCGGTCTGCTCTGTCAGACCCTGCAGCAGTTCGTGGGCCATGTGCCTTTTATCTCCTAAGCTGAGTAGTTTCAGCACGGCCTGCTGACGCTTGCCCACCGCTGTGCTGCCACGCCGTGCGACACAGACTGCTGGCGACGTGCTGCTGCTGACACATCTTGATTGCAAGACAGAGGTTTGCGTTGGAGGAGGAGGAGGAGGGTGCTTTAGTGGAGGAAGCATACACCGCCGCAGATACCACCACCGAGCTGGGGCCCGCAATTCTGGGGGTGGGTAGGACGTGAGCGGTCCCAGGCTCTGACTCTGTCCCAGCCTCCACTAAATTCACCCAATGTGCCGTCAGGGAGATATAGTGGCCCTGCCCGCCTGTGCTTGTCCACGTGTCCGTTGTTAAGTGGACCTTGTCAGTAACCGCGTTGGTGAGGGCGCGTACAATGTTGCGGGAGACGTGGTCGTGCAGGGCTGGGACGGCACATCGGGAAAAGTAGTGGCGACTGGGAACTGAGTAGCACGGGGCCGCCGCCATCATACTTTTAAAGGACTCCGTTTCCACAACCCTATACGGCAGCATCTCAAGGCTGATAAATTTGACTATGTGCACGTTTAACGCTTGAGCGTGCGGGTGCGCGGCAGCGTACTTGCGCTTGCGCTCAAACACTTGCGCTAGCGACGGCTGGACGGTGCGCTGACAGACATTGCTGGATGGGGCCGAGGACAGCGGAGGTGAGGGTGTGGGTGCAGGCCAGGAGACGGTAGTGCCTGTGTCCTGAGAGGGGGGTTGGATCTCAGTGGCAGGTTGGGGCACAGGGGGAGAGGCAGCGGTGCAAACCGGAGGCGGTGAACGGCCTTCGTCCCACCTTGTGGGGTGCTTGGCCATCATATGTCTGCGCATGCTGGTGGTGGTGAGGCTGGTGGTGGTGGCTCCCCGGCTGATCTTGGCGCGACAAAGGTTGCACACCACTGTTCGTCGGTCGTCTGCACTCTCAGTGAAAAACTGCCAGACCTTTGAGCACCTCGGCCTCTGCAGGGTGGCATGGCGCGAGCTGGCGCTTTGGGAAACAGTTGGTGGATTATTCGGTCTGGCCCTGCCTCTACCCCTGGACACCGCACTGCCTCTTGCAACCTGCCCTGCTGCTGCCCTTGCCTCCCCCTCTGAAGACCTGTCCTCAGTAGGCATAGCCAACCAGGTGGGGTCAGTCACCTCATTGTCCTGCTGCTCTTCCTCCGAATCCTCTGTGCGCTCCTCCCTCGGACTTAATGCCCTTACTACTACCTCACTGATAGACAACTGTGTCTCAACGTCATCGTCCTCCTCACCCACTGAAAGGTCTTGAGACAGTTGCCGGAAGTCCCCAGCCTCATCCCCTGGACCCCGGGAACTTTCCAATGGTTGGGCATCAGTCACGATAAACTCCTCTGGTGGGAGAGGAACCACTGCTGCCCAATCTGAGCACGGCCCGAGAACAGTTCCTGGGAGTCTGCCCGCTCCTCAGAATGTCTCATTGTAATGGAGTGAGGAGGCTGGGAGGAAGGAGGAGCAGCAGCCAGAGGATTCTGAGTTGCAGCAGTGGACGGCGCAGAACTGTGGGTGGACGATAGATTGCTGGATGCACTTTCTGCCATCCACGACAGGACCTGCTCACACTGCTCATTTTCTAATAACGGTCTACCTCATGGACCCATTAATTGTGCGATGAATGTGGGGACGCCAGAAACGTGCCTCTCTCCTAATCCCGCAGCAGCCGGCTGCGATACACCTGGATCAGGAGCTCGGCCTGTGCCCACACCCTGACTTGGGCCTCCGCGTCCTCGGCCGCATCCACGTCCTCTAGGCCTACCCCTACCCCTCAGCATGCTGTATTACCAGTAATGCAGAAACAGAACGCTGTAATTAAATGTGCCGCTTATTGGCCTGTGGTTGGAGGCTGACTTCGCTTACGGAACGCCAGGAAATAATTTTGCGCAAGCCTCCTGTAACACTTAGCTGGCTGCGTATGAATTTGGAGAACTACTACACCCAGAACACTGAGGACAGTCACAGGCAGCCCAAATAGATTTTTTTCCCCAAATTTTTTTGCAAAGGCCCACTGCCTATATTCAATCAATATGTCTTCTGTCCCTGCCTAAGCGCTTCTGGCCCTGGAGTATGTCAAAGAACTGCAGAGTGTTGCACTGTAAACTGCAATACAGCGGTGATTTCACTGCCCAGACAGAGCCAGGAAATAATTTTGCGCAAGCCTGCTGTAACACTTAGCTGGCTGCGTATGAATTTGGAGAACTACTACACCCAGCACAGACCCAGAACACTGAGGACAGTCACAGACAGCCCAAATAGATTTTTTTCCCCAAATTTTTTTGCAAAGGCCCACTGCCTATATTCAATCAATAATCAATATGTCTTCTGTCCCTGCCTAAGCGCTTCTGACCCAGGAGTATTACTGCAGGGCGCAATGCTCTGCACGGCCGATATACAAAAAAAAATGTGCAACACTGCAAAAAGCAGCCTCCACAGTACTGCACACGGTTAGATGTGGCCCTAAGAAGGACCGTTGGGGTTCTTGAAGCTTAAAATACTCCTAACACTCTCCCTATAGCAGCTCCACCAAGATACCACTTTCCCTCCTCTATGTCAGAACGCATCTGTGGCGAGCCGCGGGAGGGGCCGATTTTTATACTCGGGTGACACCTGATCTCGCCAGCCACTCACAGCAGGGGGGTGGTATAGGGCTTGAACGTCGCAGGGGGGAGTTGTAATGCCTTCCCTGTCTTTCAATTGGCCAGAAAAGCGCGCTAACATCTCAGAGATGAAAGTGAAAGTAACCCGAACATCGCGTGGTACTCGTTACGAGTAACGAGCATCTCGAACACGCTAATACTCGAACGAGTATCAAGCTCGGACGAGTACGTTCGCTCATCTCTATTATTTACACATTTTAGGATGGTTTTCAGGAAGAGCTTATATTTGAAGCCCTTCCCCGAAAATTAATACAGTGATTGCTGGCAGCCCATTGCTTTCAATGGAGCCGGCTGTATTGTCGGCTCCATTGAATTCAATGGGAGAACATCGTTCTCCTCTGCCACAGCTGTGGCAGAGGATAGCTGGCAGCGCTCTTTTTGAGCATACAAACGCCGTGTGACCAAGCCCTTTGGGCGGATAAATGCTGCTAGCAGCATTTTTTTCTGGCGTGATGCTGGCTTTGGTCATGGGATTTTTTGAGAGCATCAGATTTATGCACAAAAAATCGTGCAAAAAAACGCCCGTGTGACTAAGCCCTACGGTGTGTCATTACAATTCTGGTGATGCCCAATTCATATTGCTTTTTTTTCTAAATCTTGCTACTTTTGGACAATACATTTTTTTTTCACATATGGTAAATCTTTCCATCGCTGTACTCACAGAATCATAACTTCTTTTGTTTTCCATCTACGGAGCTGTATAAGGGCTTGATTTTTGCTGGATGAGCTGATGTTTTCATTAATACCATTTTGCGTTGCAAACAAATTTTTAAGAGCTTTTTATTTTATTGCATGTTTTTTGCATTGTAGAATGATCAAAAACTGTGATTTTGGCATTTTGTTTTTCTTTTTTTTTATGGTTTTCTCTGCATGGAATTAATGACATAATAGTTTTATAGCCATAATAGTTTTTTGACATGAAAACATTTTTAATATTTCTTTTTTTATCACTTTTGTTTATCCCAAAAGGGGACTTGAAGATGCAGTTTTTTGATGTTTTAGATAATACACTGCATTTCCTATGTATCACAGTGCATTATCTCTTTCATCAATGACATTACAACCTGTTACTATCAGTGATGAACACTGACCCTCACAGCCCACTGTGCATGACAGAAATGGAGGTCACGATTTGACCTCTGGTCGTCACGATAGCGATCAGCACCTTGTAATAGGATCATAAAAGTGCTGATGGGTTGAAACAGGAAGCACCCTCCCTTTCCAAATTCTAAAGATGCCACTTTCTGTAAAAACAGTGTCATTAAAAGGATTACATCACTGGGACCGGAACTAGGCTCCAGTTCCATGGTTTCTGCGGGACAGTGGCTGTGACAGCTCTGATTACTGGGGACACAGCTTCTGAGACCCCTGGTAATCAGTGCTGTAATTGAACAACGTAATCTACAAGCTAGCTGCACCATACATGTATGTTGCGTTTCAGAAAGAGTTAAAAATGTATTGTTCCCTTATCTTAAGGCCACTTCCACATGGGCGACAACTATATCGCAATTCTGAATCGATATCGCAAATCAGAAAATCTGTGTTCTGTGTGATATCGCTGTGTTTTCTTATGGCAATATTGCGATTTTGTGTAGCTAAAAAGTCGCAGTGGTGCTACAAAGTTGACTTTGTTGCACCATGTGGGGGGATTTTTAGGGGGTGGTGTTCTTGAAATATAAGCCCTACCCTGAAAATAAGCACTAGTTGCCGTAAAAAAACAAAAAAAAATTAACATCATCTAAGAGGCGGTGTCATCTCTGGTGCGGGTCTCCTCTTCATCTCCAGCACTCATCTTTTGTCTTCTGCCAGCCCTTCCTGGATTGGAGGATTAAAATACCTGCGTCCAGGAAGGGCTGGTTGTGATTGGTTCTTGAGCAGCTTGGCTCAGCCAATCAGAGCCAGCATTCAATAAAGCAATCACAGCCATTCATTCATTCTAAATTCTCAATGCATACCCACAATTAGGGAAACACACATAATAATCTTTATTTATGTAGCACCAACATATTCTGCAGAGCTTTACAAATTGGAGAAAACATACAAAAAATAGGACATAACATCCAGTAATAAACCAATGCACATCTTGAACAATAGGGCTAAGGGCCCTGCTCTCAAGAGCTTACAGTCTCTAAGGAAGTATACGTATAGGATACTATTCATATATACATACAAAAAGCTGTGTGAGTGGCTCACCAGCCATGTTTGTGAATAAATAAATAAGAGGTGCGATGTGGTGCGTGAGGGATGCATTTGGAAGAAGGGGCTCAGGTTTCCAAAAGAGAGTGAATATGCAGGGCAGATGGAGAAGAGTTTAGATTAGGTAGGCCTCCCTAAAAAGATGTGTTGTTAGGGCACACAAAGCTGTGGTCTTTGGGAATTAACCTGATTGTCTGGGGTAGAGCATTCCAGTGAACTAGTGCAGCTCGGGAAGAATCTTGGAGGTGAGAGTGGGAGGTTCACATTAGAGCGTAGAGATGAGCGAGCATACTCGTCCGAGCTTGATGCTCGTTCGAGTATTAGGGTGCTCGAGATGCTCGTTACTCGAGACGAGCACCACGCGGTACTCGTCTCGATTAAACGAGCACTGACCATTGAATTCAATGGAGCCAGCAATACAGCTGGCTCCATTGAAAGCAGTGGCCTGCCGGCGAGCGCCGGATGAATTGTCGGGAAGGGCTTAAATATATAAGCCCTTCCCTGCAATTCATCCAGAAATGTGTAAAAAAAATATATATATATACTCACCTTGTCCCGGCAGAATGATGTTAGCCCATTGAATTCAATGGAGCCGGCAATACAGCCGGCTCCATTAAAAGCAATGGGCTGCCGGCGATCGCGGGATGAATTGTCGGGAAGGGGTTAAATATATAAGCCCTTCCCTGCAATTCATCCAGAAATGTGTAAAAAAAATATATATATATATATATACTCACCTGGTCCCGGCAGACGGAGTTCAGCGCGGCCAGCGGCAGTCCTCCTGAACTGCTCTGAACAGCTGTGAGTAGTATTCAGCAGCCGGGGATTTAAAATCCCCGCCTGCTGAATGAGCTGCCTCTAATTGGTCACAGCCTGACCAATCAGAGGCAGATTCCACTCACACACCCATTCATGAATTTATGAATGGGTGTGTGACTGCTGCCTCTGATTGGCTCAGCGGGACCAATCAGATGAGAGGCAGCAGCCACTATTGTGGCTTAATAGTGGGACCTGGGAACTTGAGATGCAGCCCAACATGTAGCCCCTTGCCTGCCCTATCCGTTTCTGTGTCGTTCCCATCACTTTCTTGAATTTCCCAGGTTTTCACAAATGAAAACCTTAGCGAGCATCGGAGATATACAAAAATGCTCGAGTCGCCCATTGACTTCAATGGGGTTCGTTACTCGAAACGAACTCTCGAGCATCACTGAAAGTTCGACTCGAGTAACGAGCACCCGAGCATTTTGGTGCTCGCTCATCTCTATTAGAGAGGCATTTAGTCTAATAACCTTAGCAGAGCAAAGTGCATTGGTAGGACAGTAGACAGAGATGAGGGAGGAGATATCGGGTGGTGCAGCATTGTATTCTACATTTGACTAACATAGGGTGGAGGGATCAGTGTAGCGACTTGAAAAAAAGATAAACCTGGCTACTGCATTCAGGATGGTTTGGAGAGGGGAGAGTTTAGTGAAGGGAAAACCAATCAGTAACTAGTTGCAATAATCAAGCAAAGAGTGGATAAAGGCGACAGTAAGAGTTCGGAAGATGTTTTTGAGGTGCAGGTAACATGAGCGAGCAAGTGACTGAATATGAAGAGTGAAAAAAAGGTCAGAATCAAATATGACCCCGAGACAGTGGATGTGCCGCCAAGGAGTTATGGTGGCAACACAGACTGAGATGGCGGAAGCACATAATATAATACCAAAAAATATTAAGCCAAATATATAGCATCCAGACTAAACATGTGCTATCAAGTTAAAAAAAGTCTCCAACACGTTTCACACTCTGAGTTTATCGGGAACCACAATAACATATATTACTCAGAGGGTGAAAGTAATGTGGAGCAGAAATTATCCTGCTGTATCGTCATCTCTCTTCTTTCAGCACGTTGCTGGGGCAATTAATATGCAAATGTACCAAAGATGATCCATTAGAGTTTGTTAAATAACCACACTGCTGCAGCCCAGCTTCATTTGGGGAAGATTTCCTCACCAGCTAGCTTCTTTTTAAATACTTGTAGCCTCTGCAGTTTGATGATTGTTATAGTGGTAGCTGTATGCATTTAAATCAAATATTTCTTGTTTCTTTATAGTATCTTGTTCTAGTCTAACTTTTTCTTTCAGTGTATTCCTGTTTCTATGGTTATGTCTAGTCCAGTTCTTGCTTCTTAGCATTGTGTTTTTTGTCTGTTTCTTTCTTATTTGTATCAGCCTACTTTTGCTTCATAGTTCAGATTTGCTTAGTTTGGCTTCCTTGACTTTGGGTGCTAGTGTCCTCTCATTGTTTTGAGGGACAGTGTCTCATATATGGTTGTCATTAGAGATATGTGAGGGCTACTCAGGGTCAGTGGTGTCTGGTGTTAGGGTCAGTGTCAGGGATAGATTAGGGAGAGCTAGCATTAGGGTTAGGTCTTTTCAGGTTAGTTCTGTTTCCAACAACCATCTGCTTCCTATCTGACTGCCGTCATCATCATCTGATTACCATCACCATTCTGTACCTGTCATCTCTTAGTGAGTTCATAATCTTGCAGTCATTTTTCTTATTTGTATTGATATATGCTTCACATATTTTTTAATGTGACTGTCTAGTTGTTATAAAATTCAGCTCTACTGTAATTCCTGCGGGTAACGGAGTGCTGGAGGACACTGTTATTACTCAGGAAAGATGACTACTATAGGTTAAGTTAAAATCTGCCCTCTAGTGTCCATCTGGTGTCATTATATGGCTCATATTCTCCCTGTATTTAGCAAGGAAATGTGTGCTACAATATGCATTCTGGCAATCTGAGTGTTATAGGGTATTATATGAGCGCTATGAAGTCAATAGCTACAGAGCACCGAGTTATGTCATACAGCGGAATGTTATGACAACTGTTACTTCCAGCCCAGTGAAGTGCAGCAGTGGATGTTTAATATGTGACATGCCGGCATTTTGCTGTAAAAGGAACAACTGCAAGGATGGTTTCACATAGCGGTGTGTGGCAGTTTTTGATGCCATTTTTTTGTTTGCCAAAGACAGAAATAAATCAAGCCAGAAGGAGAAGTAGAAGCTCTTCCTTTATAATTTCCCATAGCTTTTGAATCTACTTCTGGTTTTGGCTCATAAAACTGGACTTGAGAGATTCAAAGGTTCCTCTGCTACATAAGAAGACACCAGTATTAAAAATAGCCAATGTGTCAGGCCCAGAAACGTCTCTAGACCCCATAGCTATTTGACCCATGAACACTTTTACTTGGAGAAGTTAGTTCTCCTTTGATATTAAAGACTTTATTTAGAACTCTATGTTCTTCTGTAGTTATCCTTGAGAAGGAAAGATTCCATAGAGGAGCTTTTTTTTTTTATTTCCTCAACCAGCTCATTGAAGTGCAACGTGGGAAGGTCCAATAAATACAAAATGATTCCCATGTGTCAGACCTTAAGGGTACAATCACATGTAGCGTAAATGCTGCTGAATACATAGGCAAGCTCTGATGCAAAATCTGCACCATTTCTGCATAACTAAACGCGTCAGTCGGCACCATCAGTGCAGATTCTGACCAGGAATTAGCAGCATATCTGCAGCTGATTTTAGCAGCTATGAGCTCCCCCTCACTTCGCAATGCATCGCGCTTCATCACAAGTCACCCAGCAGCCTCTAGTGAGCACCAAGCCGCTGGTTAGATGATGCCACTTCCAAATCAGTTGATGAGGGTTTTTATGTGTAAATGCGTGTAATTTTCTGCAGAATTTTACACTGCGTAAATTGTGCACCATGTGATTATAACATAAAGGGAACCTGCTAGCTCGAACATGCAGGCAGCATGTTATAGAGCGGTGGTCCCCAACCTTTTTGGCACCAGGGACCGGCTTCAAGCAAGAACATTTTTACAAGGCCCGGCAGGGTTGGGCGGGACATGGGCGGGCCTTTGGTTATATGGGGCGGGGTTATGAAGGGGGTTGGAGTTTAGTGCATACTCATTCAATTATGACATTTAGAATGTCCTGGCAGTACACACATAGGGCAGTATAATATATCTCCCCCCCCAGCACACACATAGGGCAGCATATAATTTATCTCCCCCCCACCAGTAAGACAGCCCTCCCCAGAAATAAGCAGCCCCCCCGAAATAAGCAGCCCCCCCAGTAATTAGCAGCCCCTCCCCCTGTAATAAGTAGCCCCCCCAGTAATAAGCAGCCCCCCCAGTAATAAACAGCCCCCCCAGTAATAAGCAGCCCCTCCAGTAATAAGCAGCCCCCCCCAGTAATAAGCAGGCCCCCCACCAGTAATAAGCAGCCCCCCCAGTAATAGGCATCCCCCCCAATAATAACCAGCCCACCCCCCAGTTATTAGCAGCCCCCCCAGTAGTAAGCAGGCCCCCCCAGTATTAGGCAGCCCCCCAGTAGTAAGCAGCCCCCCAGTAATAAGCAGCCCCCCAGTAGTAAGCAGCCCCCCCCCAGTAATAAGCAGCCCCCCCAGTAGTAAGTAGCCCCTCCCCCATATACTTACCTCCTCCCTGCTGTCAGCATCGCTCTCTCTCTGCTTGCCCTGACGTCAGTGTGTAGCCTGGCACGCTTCCTCCCCGAGTCCTCTCCTGCGGAACTAATGAGCAGGGGACTCGGGGAGGAGGGAGTCCTCTCCTGCGGAACTAATGAGCAGGGGACTCGGGGAGGAGGATCCTGGTTGCACACAGACTTCAGTGTGCGCCGGGATCAGCGCGTTTACCAGCGGGGAGCTGCGGCGCCCCCGCTGGTAATCGCTTCAGTGGTGAGCGGCATCGGCAGGCCGCGGGCCACATAACACGAGGCAGCGGGCTGGATTCGGCCCGTGGGCCTTGTGTTTAGAAGAAAAGTTCCGGCGGTGCCGCGGACCGGCGCTAACCACCTAACGGCCCGGCCCCGGTCCGCAGACCGGTGGTTGGGGACCCCTGTTATAGAGGAGGGTGAGTTAAGCAGATTGATAAATAGTTTTAAAAGATTCATTATATCTTGGATTTTATTCATTTAAACCTCTGTTCATGCTGATCTGTGTGATCCAATGGGCGGTCTTATCAGTGATTGACAACTATATGTGTATGACGGTATATAGAGAGGTAGCTGTCAACCTCGGATAGGACTGCCCATTGGATTGTTCAGATTAGAATAAAAAGAGGCAGGGGTGTGGCTAGAGGCTCAGCGGCCTGAGTGTGAAAGTTCAGCTCGCCACCCCACCCACCTGTACATGTACCCGCACCCATACCTAAACCGTGCTGCATACAGCTGCAAAACTAATTTACATACATGATCTAGCCCCTTGGCATATGCTTTCCAAACATGACTCATTTCCTGGACTACGTAAAAAAATTGTTTGTAGCCTTAGGCTGTGTTCATGTTTTTTGTTGCATTTTTAAACCACAATTAAAGTCACTTAAAAAAAACTTATACACTATTAAAAACTAAAACTGCATGCAGGTTTGTTATATGTTTTTTAATTGTGTGTAAAGTGTGTAGTCATCTACAGGAGATAGCTAGTTTATACCAGCATGGTCGATATCACTATATACAGGAGATGTAGAACTTATACCAGCTGTAGATATATAAATATATATAGGATATACCAAGGTTATACCAGCATGGTCTATATCACTATATACAGAATGTATAACTTATACCAGCTGCACATATATAAATATATATAGGATATACCCAGGTTATACCAGCATGGTCTATATCACTATATACAGAATGTATAACTTATACCAGCTGCACATATATAAATATATATAGCATATACCCAGGTTATACCAGCATGGTCCATATCACTGTATACAGGATGTATAACTTATACCAGCTGCACATTTATAATTATGTACAGATGATACCCAGGTTATACCAGCATGCTCCATATCACTATATACAGGGGATGTATAGTTTATACCAGCTGTACATATAAACTGTACAAGGTATACCAGCATAGTCTGGTATATCACTACAAACAGGAAGATGCATAACTTAGACCAGCTGCACATATATAATTATATACAGGAGATACGCAGATTATCCCGGCATGGTAGATATCACTATATACATGGTCAATATCACTATATACAGGAAGATGTATATACCACTCCTGTATATAGTGATATTGACCATGCTGGTGTAAACCTGGTTTCACATCTGCCTTGTAATGTTCGGTTGGAGGTTCCATCACTAATCTGACTCAAAATTCTAGAAGAAAAAGCGCTGCATGTAGTGTTTTTACTTCCATCCAAAAGCTGAGCAGCTGGGTGGAAAGTGGATGGACCCCATTCTAGGCAATGTAGTTCGTTCAATGTTGGTAAGTTCTGTCTAGAGACAGAGCCGTTCGGCAGCAGGGATTCCCCCTTCCCGCTCCCCGAATGGAGTAGAAAAGCTAAATCCACACTTAAGGTGTGAAACCACACTAACCCTGGTATCGCCTGTATATAATTATATATGTACAGCTGGTATAAGCTATACATCCTGTGTATAGTGATATTGACCGTGCTGGTGTTAACCTGGGCCAGAGGATATCAACATGGTCAATATCACTATATACAAGAGATGTATAACTTATACCAGCTGTACATATATAATCATATACAGGAAACACGCAAGTTATACCAGCATGGTACACAGAATGATTAACTTATACCAGCTGAAGATATATAATTCTAAACAGGAACCAACCAGGTTATACCAGCATGGTACATATCACTATAAACAGGGGAATGTACATCTCCTGTATATAGTGATGTGTACCATACTGATATAACGTGGATATCTCCTGTATATAATTATGTATGTACAGCTGGTAAAACTTATACCAGCTATACATATATGATTATATACAGTACATACTATCCGCATAGTCCTCTGACTCTGATCCCTTCCTCTGCTCTCTGGCACTGTCAGTGCACTTCTGCTAGTCATAAAGGTAGGACTTTTTTGTTTATGCTGTTAGGGTGGTTACACGCCCAAGTTTTTGTGCCAATTTTCCATGCAGTGTTTTGCGTTAAAGGGGTTGTCTGGGTCTTTCGGTGGCTTTTCTTTGGATGGCCTATCTATGGATGAACATTCATCATAGGCTATCACTCGTGGCCGAGCATGATTGTCTTCCAAGTATGGGGGCTTTGTGGTGGGTCTGTAGGTGAATATAGAGACCTATTCCTGATCCGCAGGTTCTTTCGCAATGGGGACATTGGTTTCCATGTGAAAGACCATCCTGACAAGGGTTGGCTTGACGTGCTTTCCTCTTGATACATTTCTCCCTTTCACCCTCCATTCATGCTGTTGGTAATGGCTGACCTCCAAATTTAGCGCTTGAGGGCTAGGGCTTCCCAGTTATCAATGTCTATGCCACAGTTTTTAAGGTTAGCTTTAATCTTTAAATCTCTTTCGCTGTCGAACAACATTTTGTTTTCTGTTCTTGAGTTGAGAGTATAGTAATTGCTTTGGGAGATGGGCATTTGCACATTGTGGCCAGTCCAGCGAAGTTGATGGCGAAGGATCATTGCTTGAATACTGGTGATCTTTGCTTCTGCCAGAATCCTGACATTTGACCTGTCTTCCCAAGAAATTTGCTGGATTTTTCAAAGGCAATGCTGATGGAATTGTTCCAGAAGTTGAGAGTGACGTTTGTAGACAGTCCACATTTTGCAGGCATATAACAGGGTTGGTAGAACAATAGCTTTATAAACAAGCATCTCGGTATCCCTACGAATGTCCTGGTCCTCAAAAACTCTTTGCTTCATTAGAAAAAATGCTGCACTCGCAGAACTCAGACAGTGTTGTATTTCGGCATTGATGTTAGCTTTTGTGGAGAAGTGGCTGCCAAGGTAGCCAAAATGGTCAACAGTTTCCGACGTTACACCATTAAGCTGTATTCTGGCATTGCAGAAGAATTAGTTGGTGCCTGCTGATAGAGCACTATGGTTTTCTTGATGCTCTGTGAGAGGCCATGCTTTTCATATGATTCTGCGAAGATGTTTAAAGTGGCTTGTCATCAGCATATTGGAGTTCTGTAACAGACATTGTTGTAACCTTGGTTTTGGCTTTTAGTCTGTTAAGGTTAAATAGTTTGCCATCTGTCCGATAGATGATTTGCACGCTGGTGGGAAGCTTCCCATCAACAAAGTTCAGTATCATAGCCATAAAGATGGAAAATAAAGTTGGGGCAATAACACAACCCTGTTTGATCTCTGACTCCACTCTAAATGGGTCACTTTAGGAGCCACTGCAGTCCAAGACCGTTGCCATCATGTTATCATGGAGGAGCCACAGGATGTTCATGAACTTATTAGGGCATCCAATTTTGTTGGAGGATGGTCCAAAGAGCATTGCCATTCACTGTGCCGAATACCTTTGTGAGATCAATGAAAGCTATGTACAGTGGTTGATTTTGTTCCCTGCATTTTTCTTGGAGATGTCATGCCATGAAGATCATATCCACTGTTTCTCTGAAAGGGCGGAAGCCGTTCTGGCATTCCGGCAGAATGTCTTCTGAAATGGGTAGACAACGGTTTGCAAGGATTTTCCCAGCGTGTGTTAGAAGGGAGATACCTTGATAGTTTCTACAGTGTTCTTTCCCCATTTTTAAAAAGGGTGATGATAGTGGTGTCCTAAAAGTCTGCCGGGATTTTCTTGGTCACCCACACTTTTTCAATCAGCTGGTGGAATTGTTGTGTCAGCTCAGGTCCACCCTCTTTAAAGATTTCAACAGAGATTCCATCAGGTCCGCTGGATTTGTTATTTTTTAATTGACTGATGGCTTTGCTGACTTCCTCCAAGCTAGGCAGTGCTGCATGCTCCTCCCTGACTTGTTCTTGCGGTATTTGCAAGAGAGCCTCTTCAGCCACATTAGACCTTCAACATACTGCAATTGATTTTTTCGTCCTTTATAAGCTTGGTTCCATCTGATGAACATAGGGGGTGTATGCCATGATTTGTTGGCCATAAATGACCTTTGTGGCTTTAAAGAAGCCCTGTGCATCATGGATATCTGCAAAATGTTGGATTTCTTGAGACTTTTCTGTCCCCCAGATGTTCTTGAGTTCTTTGGCTCTTCTTTGGACCTCAGTTTTTACAATAGTGTACATCTTTTTCTGAGCCACACAGTTGGTGTCTCTTTGCCATATTTGGAAGGCTTTCCTTTTCTTATCAATTACTTGTTGGATCTCGTTATTATTTTCATCAAACCAATCTTGATGTTTCTTAGCTTGGTATCCAATGATTTCTTCACAGGCTATAATAATAGTGATCTTCAGTTTATTCCAATGTTCCTCTACATTTCAGGGTATTCTATGAATAGATGATCCTTGAGTATTGTTTGGAGAAGGGCTCTTGAAGGGCTTGGTTGTTCATTTTACATTTTATCTTTCTACCTTGGAGTCTGCATTTGGGGGCAATCTTGATGGCCATCGTAGATCGAATTAACCTGTGGTCTGTCCAGCAATCATCAGCACCTGTCTTGGCTCTTGTGAGAAGTACATCGCAGCAGTCTCTGGCACATATAATTACATAGTCTAAGAGGTGCCAATGCTTTGACCAGGGGTGCTTCCATGATGTCTTAAATTTATTTTTCTGGCAGAAGTGTGTGTTGGTGATAACAAGGATATGTTCCGCACATTTGGTAAGAAGTAGGATGCCATTCAAGTTGCTGTTTCTAACTCCATTTTTTCCTATAGTCCCTGGCCACAGGTCGAAGTCTCATCCAGTTCTTGCATTAAAATCACCCAGGAGGATGATTTTGTCCTCCTTGGGTATCTCCGATAGGATGGTGTCCAGCTGACAGTAAGATTTTTCCTTGATGTCTTCGTCAGCATCTAATCTTGGTGCATAGGCACCTATAATCGTTGCCTGTTGGTTTTTGGCAAGACTCATTCGAAGAGTCATTAGTTGATGCTGATGGGTGCTTCAGACAGATACTTCACCAGGTTGTTTTTAATTGCAAAGCCAACTCAGTGTATTCTTCGTTCTTGTTTAGACAGACTTTTCCAAAGGAAGGTGTAGCCTTATTTTTCTTCCTTCAGGAGTCCCCCTGCTGCTCTTTGGGTCTCTTGAAGCACTGCTATATCGATGTTAAAGTGCCTCAGCTCACTTGTTACAATAGCAGTTCTGCGCTCAGGATGTTCATTGCCTACGTTGTCCAATAGTGTCCGAATGTTCCATGCTCTGAAGTTCACTTTTCTTTTTTGATGGCAAGGTGGTGACTCCTCTCGATACGGTAGTCCAGTTGGGGAAAAGAGAGGCAGACTATGTTTAGGGCACCTTTTCTAGCTCCTCCCCACGTGGAGTGAGGAGAGTGAGTCCTTAATAGGGCTGCTCAGTTGTGCATACAGCTGCTGAAATGCTCAGTTGCCTCGGTCCCTAAGATAGAATGTCTGAATCCATATAATCCGCCCATGTGCCAGTCTGTGGCTAGGGGCTTTCAGATTTCACAGTCCTGCCCCCGTCATCTCTCGCTGATCACCATCGGACTTCTTCATTTTCTTGGAAGACGCCTGTGATCTGTGTGGAGATCAGTGCACACCCGATCAGCACACAGTCTTCACAAAATAAGGTTCACATCCAGTGGCATGGTAAACATAACAACTGGTGGCTTCTCATCTGTTGCAGCCTCCCTTTGCCTTCACAACCATTGTATTATGTACCATGTTATCATCCGCCTGCTCTGCCAGCCTGAGGACTTCAGATTGTGCTTGGTCTGGTTACTCCCCTAAAGACCTACCCCCTCTGGGGTCAAAAGACACCCACGGCTTCACCCATAGGTTCACTGGAACATACAAGCCCCCTCACCACGACAAGGTGACAATCCATCAAGGAGATGAACTATTGATGATCAGCAAGGGTCCACTGCTTCATATCCCTGCTGTTCAACTGATTCCTGGTATTGCTGTCAGCACAGACAGCGAAGAAAGCAGACTGCGCGGTCTGTAGTGTAACAGTCTGGGTTGATATGTCAGGCTCATTCAATTCAATAGGGGCCCTGCCTTCAGTATCAAACTGGGCTGCTACAAGGTTGTGAACGCTACCTGCTTGTAGCACTGACTGCAATGACAGCGGCACCAGGAATCAGCAGGTTAGCGAAGATTCCAAGAGGTGGACTTCCACTAAATATCATCAGTGGATTAAAAAGATATGGGAAATACAAAGACAAGACTCATACTTCCAGTTGAATCCACTTCTGGCTTTGGTTCAAAATCAACCAAAAAGATGTGTGTAAAACCTCCCTGAGGGTGAATTCACACGAACGTATATTGGCTCGGTTTTTACGCCGAGCCGATATACGTTGTCCTCGTGTGCAGGAGGGGGGGAGGATGGAAGAGCCAGGAGCAGGAACTGAGCTCCCGCCCCCTCTCTGCCTCCTCTCCGCCCCTCTGCACTATTTGTAATGAGAGAAGGCAGGGTGGGGGGGGGCTAAGGTTTGAGAATTAGCCCCACCCCTGTCCCGCCTCTCCCCATTGCAAATAGTGCAGAGGGGCGGAGAGGAGGCAGAGAGGGGGTGGGAGCTCAGTTTCTGCTCCTGGCTCTTCCATCCTCCCCTCCTGCACACGAGGACAACGTATATCGGCTCGGCGTGAAAACCGAGCCGATATACGTTCGTGGGAATGCACCCTAAGGATGCTTTAATGTGGACACCAATATTTCCACATGGCACAGTGGACTTTGCTTTTATGGAGATCTGCAGTTCATAATGTGGATTTTAATGGAAAATTACTGCTAGAATTCTGCCATTTTCAACCCCCATCAAAATCTGCACATTAGCCATGCGGATTTTGGTGTGGTATATACCACAGGACCACAAATTCCTCAGCGACCTGCAGAAATTTTCCACCCATGTGAAAGACATAGACTGTAAACAGATGATACCAAGTAAAGACAAATACATCAAATGCTTCAAAAAGCTCAATTTTAAGAAATCTACATTTTTGTCACTTCAAGAAAGTTTTTTTTATAATATCTCTTATACCAAAAATGGCAGCTGTACTTAGCTTAAAAAAAATTCAGTAGTTTACTTTACGGTCACTGACTTCAGTGTGTTAATAATGGTCAGAAAAACTGTTCATAAAGCAAATATGTACACATTTTATGAACTTGCTGAAAGTTCAGTTTATACAGTACATAAACAAAGTGTGAGACTATATTAGCATTTGTAGCATTTTTTTTTACCGCTTAGACATTATGTGGATTTGTAACTCTTAAGTTTCTTAACTTACTAGCCACAGTCCATCTTTTTTCAGTCTTATAACTCCATCAAATTAACAAAGTTTGCAAAGTATTAACCGCAGACATGGCAGTGATAGAAATTTCCTAATGCAAGCAGCCTTTATAGATTTCTGCTATTTCAATGCAAGTCTCAAAGGACCATTTGAATCCATATTAATTTCCTTTCTGGCAGTTATATGGCTGAGTATGAACTGCACTATTTCACGTTTAATCTGTCAGTAATTTAGTAATGTGTAAACTAATTATGCACAGATATTAATGTAATCGGTTCAGGGAGCTATAAAATCAATGTGTTTAGGCAAGCAACATTTACTCTAGTAATATGTAGCATGTCAGGTACTGACAAGTTTATTAAACATCTATATTCATAATTACCCAAATAGTTTGCATGAATGTTCTTATCTACATATAAATGATATACAAATAAGTATGCTTACATAGAGGGAATGAACTGCAAGTAGGTCTAGAAGCAAAACAGAGATATGCAGATTCTTTTCTTAAATGGAGTATACGTTAAAAAAAAAATAATGGTGTGCTCCACTGGATGCCATATATTGGACCAAGTTCTCTCCCAAAAGCAATTACAGGTTTTCAGTGCTTGTAGGGAAAAACCCAACCGGAGCCATGGGACCTCACATGAAGTCATGCAACCAGAAATAGTGGGGTTTCATAATGAATACAGTATTGAAGGCTAATGTATATGATATTCAAAGTAGACATATGTCTTTTAGGTCCAATTTATCAACGTACGTTAAATGAGGCAATCATCAAGTTGATGTCAATTTGCCTGCACAGTATAGGTGAATCACTTTATGCAAACTTCCATAGAGGATATTTGTCACCAAGACATAAACCCTTAAAGGAATTGTCCCATTACAAGACGTTATCCTTTATCCAGTGTATAAGATACAAATAGCTGATTGGTGGGGGTCTAACCACTGGGATACCCCTCCCACCCCCAAGATCACAAGAACATGGGTCCCAAAGTTCCCTGAATAAATTAGTGATGGTCTATCACCGCACCATTCATTTTAAGGACACTAGGGGAGGAAGTTGAGTTCAAACACTCATCTATCTCCGGCAGTCCCATTGAAATAGGGGCCAGCTACATTCAGCTAGTCAACAGAGGGGATTATGGAAGGGGACAGATAAAGAAGGGAAAATAATTATATGCCTTATATACTTGCTGCTAAATAGGGTCTGAATCAGGTCCCTTTACTAGCTTCGCAATGAGGCCCCCTCAGGGGCATAGCTGTAGGGGTGAATAAGGTGTCGAGGACCTAAGAGGCGCAAAGTCCCCTCTACTACATAAGCAAGCAGCGGTGTTATAAATAGCACATGCATTGGGGCCCATCTTTAGACCCCACTGTTATTTTACCCCTGAACAGAACACATAGATATATATTGCTTGGACCTGATCATCTCTCTTTATTAGTATCGATGTCTTTACTTTTACTTAGAAAAGTAATTCAGTTGTATTTTGATGTTAAAGACTTTTCTTGAAACTTAATGTTCCCCTGCAGTTACTATTGAGAACATAGTGCAACGTGGAAATGTCCAATAGATACAAAACAACGCTATTGTTTATTTTTCGTGCCTCCTGTATTTTGGCTTTAACGACCAAGCCATTTTTAGCCATATTTTGCTTGTATATAACTTGTTATGCTATTAAAGAGAATTTCCTTTCATAATAGGGCTTTATTTTTTCATTTTTGCCCATTTTGTATTAGAGGAGTTTTGTATAATTATTAGATTTTTAGACTGTGGCAGAATAAAAACAATAAATTTGTCAAGACTAAACAAATTTTTTAGGTTCCTTTTACATGGGACAACTATTGAGCGCCCGACAGTCATCCCAACAATTATTGCTTTTGTGTTTTCACACAGGAGCAATAATCATTCAGTGAATGGAGGTAGAGCGGTCAGAGATTTCTTCCCATCGCCCAACTGCATTTACAGGAGTCATTCATAGATGAACGCCTGGCTGTTTACACAGGCCGATCGTCGTCTAAGCATGTGAGTGCCAGAACCAATAACAGTAGCAGCACAGCCGCTGGCTCCTTCCAAACTCAGTGCTCTGTGTATGACGATATTGAGAGGACAGCCTTCTCTTCCTGACGCCAGGCTGTCTCTGACAGCTGGACACCCAACCTGCGGTTCTCTACATCCACTATTTTGCAGCATTGTGAAATTACAGCACTGAAAGAACAAAGACCCTTAATGGTAGAATGCATAAGTGGTCATTAAGGGATTTATAATTTTAAGACAATAGGGAGGAAAAAGAGATAACAACGAGGAGGGGGTGAAGGTGAAAAGGGGGCAGGGGTGAAGATACGAAAATTCTTTAGCATAAACTCCCACATCGGTGAAAGGGTTAATTGCACACTTTACCAAAACACCTTGCAAGTGATGTAAAATATTTATCGTATTCTGTAAATAGAATTGTGCCATCAATCCTTCCGCAATGTAATTGCATTTCATCCTTTACGCCAATTACCCAGAACCATCCCAGTGATAATTACAAATAACAATTATAGAGGGTTTTGCAGCTTGCATTAGAAGCAATTAAGAAGATCTGTTTCTATTTGCTTACCTTTTAGAAGTCAATGAAATATTTGTGCAGATTGCTTGCTGCTTGAAACATGCAAATTAACAACAGCTTTTAGAGAGAATGATGAATCAATAGCAATTCAGCTGAAGTTAACATATTTAATAAGACAAAAACCTATTGCTTCTAACTTCCAAGTCATCATGAAAAACTGAGACCAGTAAAAAAAAAACTATTTGCCTTTTATATTGCTTTTCAACGTCCCAGAGACAGAGCTGTTATTGAATCCTTGTTCACTGATGTCACTCCACTGCTGTTGTCTTATATCAGATTTAAAGTAAAATTCCTTAACCGGCGCTACTAAGACCAAATGGATATAAATATTTTGTATTATTAGTTGATCATAGGAGAGCATGTAAGATTTAGGGCTGACACCCACTGGCGTGTTTTTCTCTATTCTGCTGCGAGAGCAAGTGAAAACACTCACCTTGCAGTGCAGAGAAAAAAGCCGGGATGACGCCGGGATATTGCCAGTCTTTTCAATGGGGCAAGCGGCAGCAGTGTTAGCCCCATTGAAAAGATAGAGAGAATACCGTGGACTTCTGCCACAGCTGTCACAGCTGTGGCAGAAGTGCAGCATGCTATCCCATTGCTTTCAATGGGATCGGCGCTGCTGCCAGTCCTATTGAAAGCAGTGGTTTGTGGCAAACCGTGCAGTATGATTTTCGGGGAAGGGCTTGAAATCCCCGCCTCCTAAAAGGGCTGTGCTGATTGGCTGAGTGCTCAGCCAATACAGCTAGTGCTTAGCTATTGGCTGAGCGCCTAGCCAATTACAGCTAGTGCTTAGCTATTCATGAATCACTGCTGCCGCTGGGCCCATTGCAAAGTGTGTTGATATTCTGGTCTCATCCCGGCGTCTTTCTTGCGCTGCGAGTGTTTTCACTTGCTCTCAGAGCGCAAGATAGAAAAAATCGCCAGTGGGTGTCCACCCTTAGGCTAGGTTCACACATCCACAATAGGGTAACAATAGGTGCGGATCTATACCGAGGCCGCAACACCTGGACCCCGTAGGTCAATTGGAACAAACAGTGTTCACTATAGAATTCTATGACAATGTAAATCCAGTTCAGTAGAACTGCAAGTAGATCCAGTTTCTTTGATAGTAATTAGTGCTGGGCGAACCAAACCACTAGAACCCGGTTTCAGGTTGAATTTTTCTAAAAATTCGGTTTGATACAAACTCAAAGCACATTTTTATTCCTCAACGGCCAATGGTCAGCAACGTTTTGACTCCAGACCATTAGCCGTTGGGGAATAAAGATATGTGCTTTGGGATAATTTTGCCCCATTGATGCTTCCTAAACTTGTTTCACTTTAGTTTTAGGGGTTTTGGTGAATTTCCGGTTTGCTTCAAACTAATTCGGACGAAAATGAACTTCTTGCAAACCAACCGAACCAAAGTTTTCAGAAGTTCACTCATAACTAGTAATAATATAAAACCTAAAATGTAGCCTATAGTTTATAGATGGGTACAAAAGCCTCAAAACAAAACTTTGAGCCTAAAATATTCTGTCTTCTACATGTGTAATCTGCATAATTTTGTGCTTCTGGTTTTATAAGGTTCCAGACTACCCTAGCCTGCCTATGGCTGGTGACACGTAATTGTATCCCAGTCACATTTATACATCTGTAATACAGACCTGTGTCCTAGCCTAGCCATGGGTCTCCTGACCCGAACTCCAAGCATTATAAGAATCCACAATGCTAGGAGTTTGGATCTGGAGATCCAGCGTCAGTCCAAGACACTTGTTCATATTACGGATGCATACATATAGCCAGGATACACTCTTGTGTCACTAGCCCAAATCTCATCTTTTGCATTGCTTTGGTAAGAAGGAGGACTTTTGAGTGTTCCCATCATTGGACTCTAGGTTTTTTTCTTTGACCATATTAGTTAAAATTAGAATTTAGCATCTTTTTTCCAAGATCGCTACAATCTAGTTATTTTGCCATTTATCACCTATCCACAGGATAAGGGATGAATGATTGATTGATGGGGACCTGTCCACTGAGACCCTCAAGGATCATGACAGTGGTGTACCTCGAATGGGTAACATATATGGTATGTCTGCCCCTGGATTAAAAATAATATAAACTTCAAAAGCCGTGTGCACTATTGTTTTTATTATGTAAATGAGCCTAAAATATACATTTGTAAAAAGTCATTATTAAACTACAGTTGTGTATACAGCTTATATGCAGAACTATGTGTCTCAATGATTACAGGCCACAAAGACAAGCCTATGTCTTATCCTGCTGTCATTTTCTACTCCATTGTTCTTTCCTCTTACATATTTCTAATAGGCCATTCAGATGGAACGAATATCACTTGCTGGATTGCAGGTTTGTTGTTCAGTGTAAACGCTCCCCGCTTCACATAGAAAGTGAAGTGCTGAGCGAGAAGCCAGCGATCCAACTATGAAGTCTGTCAGTGTAAACGCATGCGCCAGATGTGTTCTTCATTCCCGCGGGGACAAGGTAGCGGCGGACAGGTTTTTTTTTTTATGTTGCACTAAAATTCTTGTTTTTCAGGGAAGGGCTTATATGTAAAACTCTTCCCAAAAAAGTTATTCAGTGGTGCCGGCAGACCATTGACTTCAATGGAGCCGCCGGCAGCAGCCGCAGCTCCATTGAGGGCAATGCACGGACCAGCATACACGCGTGTTTTTGCGCGTACATAGGTGCACACCTATGTACGCGCAAAAACACGCTCGTATGAGGCCACCCTAAGTGAATGAGTCCGACTGAACAATCAGTATTTAAACCGAACGATTAGTGAATGAACCAACGATGATTTTTATCCCTGCATAGAATGAATGATGAACGAAAAGCGAATGCTTCATCGTTCAGCATTTAATCGTTTGCTGTATTTACACTATACAGTTATCGTTAATTTTCGCTCGTTAGAACGATTTTTTGAACAATATCATTCCATGTAAAAGGGCTTTAAATGGGTTATACGGTTGCAAACTATTGATGAATTTTCTTCAGGCAAAGTCATCAATAATAGATTAGTAGGGTCTGTTGTCTGGCATTCCCTGTCGATCAGCTGCTTGCCAGGTCAGTGTACTTATGCACTTACCTAATTTCTGCAGGACGCAGCAGCTCTTTTCTTACTGTAATGACCAGGCTAGGTATTGCAGGCAAAGTTCCAATTCATTTTAATTAGAACATGGCCTGCAATACCTATCCTGGTCATTACAGTAAGAACAGAGCTGTCTGCTTCCTGCAGAATTGAGTTCCGGCCCGGCAAGCAGCTGGTCAGTAGGGGGCCCAGGCAACAGACCCCCACCAATCTACTATCGATGACTTATCCTGAGGATAGACTATCCATAGTTTACAACTGGACAACCCATTCAATGTAATGGGGCTGGGAAATCAGATATGAAAATAAATAAATTCAACTAAAATTCTCAATGATTAAATAAAAAGTTTTTCTTTATAGAAATTGTTAGCAATGGTTAATATGGTAGTATACATTGTATTCTGCTATTCTTAGAATTCATATAAATCGTAGCTATGAATACCATAGAGCAACGCTTATACTCTAATGCTACACAGATGCAGGAATAATGTGCAGACATGTTACATGTTGGTTCCTCTTATGGAACTTCCATTATGCACAAGAGATCCACAAAAATGAGCTACACTTCATATGACACATATGAGTACACAAAACAACTTCCAGGATCCTGGAAATGATGTCAACTCTAATTACAAAAGTATGTTGACTCATGAACCTCCCTATGCTTTTCGGTCACTCACCAAAATAAATAGACTGAATTCCATTCCGTTTCCTCTAAATTGGTCTTTAGAACATTTGTAAGCTGCAGTCTACATATCTTCTGCTATAACTTTTTGGTACATCCCTTGCTATAGATACATTTTACATTATTGCTTGAGCTCGACAGATGTTTTAGCACTTGAAATGTGTAGGTGATTTTTCAAAGGCTTAGTACGTATATAAAAAAATGTGAATGGATTCTGGTTCTGCATACATCTGTTAAATAGTTTTGCCATCTGCTATATATGAACAAAATGTTAACAGGTACCTTATAAATACATTACTTCATAGAGAGAATCTACCTATAAAGAATGGCTAAGGTCAAAGTGCACAAATAGCTGTAGGTTCATTTAAATAAAACAGATAAAATATACTTTTTTTAATATATACGCATTATAACGCTGGTTATAGAATCAGTACAATTTTCTCAAAGGACACTTTTGATAAAAACCAAAAAAGACTGTGAAAAAAAAACATTATAAAGCTGCCAAAAATTTCTTTCAAATTTTAAATTGACTTTGGTGTCTGCTTTTGATTTTATTGCCTCACTTTCCTACGGAGGATATTCATTTTCTTGGCTCCAACCCAGTCTATAACAGTTTTTTTTTCTTTCTTTAACTTCTCTAAATGAAGTATTACCCTACCTGGATAATTTCAACAACATGTCAAGGTTGAGTGTGTACACAAAAAAAATGTAATTAATTTGATCCTTTAAGACTTTGGTAAGTTTCTCTATTGTCTTAGGTTTGAAGGTAGATTATACTGAATAAATAAAAAATCTCATAAGAAAACAGAATGAGGGAGTGAAAGAGATGACTAATTTCATGCTACCTTTAAAGGGCTATGAAATCTAAATGCACAAGCTGTTTCACAGAATGAACTTCGGATATTCATCAAGTTGCTTGATACAATTGGAGATTGCTGGTAATTTGTGTGCTGTGCTTTTTGTGTTGGGAATTACCTGTATTTTTTTATTGATTACTAATAGAGATGAGGGAACGTACTCGGTAAGGGCGATTTCGCAATCAAGCACCGCGATTTTCGAGTACTTCACTACTCGGGTGAAAAGTACTCGGGTGCGCTGTGGGGCGGGGGGTTGCAGAGGGGAGTGGGGGGTAGCAGCGAGGAACAGGGGGGAGCCCTCTCTCTCTCCCTCTCCCCCCCACTCCCCGCTGCAACCCCCCGCTCACCCACAGCGCACCCGAGTACTTTTCACCCGAGTAGTGAAGTACTCGAAAATCGCGGTGCTCGATTGCGAAATCGCCCTTACTGAGTACGTTCGCTCATCTCTAATTACTAATAAAATGTTAACTGATTATATCTAAGTCACAATTGTAGACAGACACAATCTAACTAAACTAATAACACAAAAGCAATTGTAAAACTCGTGAGTTCAGTGAACCTCTGAATTAATGACCTTTGCAATAACTAATTGGCAAAAGATGTTTTAATGAAGGACATGAGACTGGAAATGTAAATTATGACAGGTACTTTGGCCTTTAAAAAAAAGCACCAAAATCCTGGTTACTGACAAACCTGCTCAAGTAAGATTGGTTAGTGTGAACCATGCCCTGATACAAACAATTTTCAGAAGACCTCAGAAGACGTGTTATAGAGATGCATGGATCTTGACAAGGCTACAAAAGATTGTTAAAGACTTAGACATCCGTCAATGCTCTTTTCGACAAATTTTCTGAAAATGGAGAAAGTTCAAGAATGTTGCTACTTTCCCTAGCAGTGGGTGTCTTATTAGGTTCATTCTAATAGCACAAAGGACAATCCTGAAAAAAGTAAGAAAAAACCCAAAGGTAACATCAAAATACTCACAGAAGACATTACACACTGCAACAACCTATGTACATTTGTTCACTACCGTGTTTTCCCAAAAACAAGACCTACCTCATTATTGGCTATTTTCAGGGAGGTTTGAAATATAAGCCCTATCCCAAAAATAAGCCCTAGCTAGACTACATAAAAAAATGAATACATTACCTAGAAACTGCAGTCTGGGTCCCTTCCGCTAGACTATGAGGTTCTGTAGCTCCGCCGCACATCCTGCACAGCGTTGGTTCAGCGAGCTCTGCATTGATTGGCTGGGAGCAGCGCTTGCTGAAACCATCAGAGCCATTGCTCCTGGAGACCGGATTTATAAATCTAACGACCAGCAAGTGATGTTCTGTTGGTGGCCAAGAAGTGCAAGATGCGCGGCGGAGCTAGGGAACTTTGGAGACCAGTGGGAGGGACCCGGACCTCTTCGGCTAGGTAAGTAAAATAAGCCATTCCCTGAAAATAATACCTAGTGCCTCTTTGGGGGCAAAAATTAATATAAGACAGGGGTTTTTTTTTGGTATTAGAAAAACACTGAGCAATAATGTTGTTCATAAAAGGACATCATAAATGAAGCTGCTGCTGTAAATTAAAAACAAAAAAGAAACAAAACAGAAAACAAAAATTGAACTTTTTAGCATAAATCCACAATATTATATCTGGAGGAGAAGAACGCTACATACCAACACCAAAACATTATCCCAAATGTGAATCAAGGTGGAGAGAGTATCATGGTTTGGGGCTGCTTTGTTGCCTCACAACCTGGTTGCCTTGGGATCATAAATTTAAAGGTATATCAAAACATTTTAGAGAAGATTGTAAAGGCAGCAGCCAGTGACCTTAAATTTAAGAGGCATTGAGTGATGTAACAAGACAATGACCCAAAGCACATAAGTAAACAAACTAAAGGATAGTTGAAAAAGATTGTAGGACCTGGAGAGAGCTATGCATGCAAGGCATCTCAGAAATATTAATGAAAAACATTTGTAGGGTGGAAATGTTGCGGCGCACTAGCTGCCACCAGGAAGTGGGTCCAGAGTGACATTATGGAGTAAGCCATGGCCCATGTAACCATGTCATTGTTGCATTAGCCCTGTCATTTATGTGTTCACATCATTGGCTGGTGTGGGTCTGGATTGGTCAGTGGGGAGATGGTTTTCCCAGCTGGACAATCAACTGTGATTGCTGTTCATTTATTCCAGCTCCTTCTATCAGAGGGTGTCAGTTATTCCTCTACATCATAGAATCCTTCTGGTGTAATTTCACTGTCAGATAAGGTGTTTATACACTTTTTGTGAAAAAATCAAGCACTTAGAGGGAGTTGTCATTTCGCTGTAAAACTCGGCATGCAGTTACATCTCAGGAAGATATGCAAATTATTAGAGTTGTGGTATGATTGGATAAATGGTCTTGCCATCTGAGATACTAAAAGTGGTTCTACCCTTGGCATATAAGAAGACCCTCTTTTTCTACTTGTGTAGAGCTTGTTGAGCACTAGACTCCTCTACAATGCAATCAAAGAAATTTTGCTCATTTAAGATAGTTTGAGAGGGGGTGCATTATTCGAATGCAAGAAGCTGGATAGCTGTGAGTTGTTCTGACCAGACTGTTAGTAGATGTTGGGACGAGTGAATGCGTGAGGGCAGGCACACGAGGTGACCGAGCCCATCAGACCACCAGTACAAAGGATTGTCTGATTGTTCGAGAAGCATGAGCAGTTCCAATTATTTTGTTGGCCACCATCCAGAGACAGGTGGTATCATCGTTGCAGGTCCCTGTGTTTGTTGGAACCATTTCCAGGTGCTAGGCTGAAGGACATTTGGTCTCATGGCACTCATTAAGTGTACTGCTTGTGACACCCATCCTCTGTCACCTTTGTGTGCAGAGGTGTTGTGAACAATGAAACTTGAATGCTACAGATTGGAACCAGCGATAAATTCAGGTTTAGTTTGGGCACTGGCGATGGCCATGTTCTTGTTTGCAGATAGGGATGAGTGCCTCAATCCTGCTCTTGCTATGGAATGTGCACACTGTCCCCAGTGCTGGTGTGATGGTCACTCCTAGTAATGGCACATGGAACAATGACAACTCAGCAATATGTTCAGGATATCCTGCAGTCATATGTGTTGCCTCTCATGGCAGGGATTCCAAGAGGCATTTTCCAACAGTATAGTACTCATTCACACTCAGCAACAAGTGTCATAGGAATACATCAATAACACTGCTGCATTTTAGTGGCCTGCCTGGTCCCCAGCTTTATCCCCAATGGAACATGTATGTGACCATTTGGGATACCAACTTCAACAACCTACAAATTTGCAAAATCTAGAGGCTCAGTTACAGCAAATGTGGACTGATATGCAGGATTGATACTATACAGAACTAGAGATGAGCGAACGTACTCGTCCGAGCTTGATACTCGTTCGAGTATTAGCGTGTTCGAGATGCTCGTTACTAGAGGCGAGCACCACGCGATGTTCGAGTTACTTTCACTTTCATCTCTGAGACGTTAGCGCGCTTTTCTGGCCAGTAGAAAGACAGGGAAGGCATTACAACTTCCCCCTGCGACTTTCAAGCCCTATACCACCCCCCTGCAGTGAGTGGCTGGCGAGATCAGGTGTCACCCGAGTATATAAATCAGCCCCTCCCGCGGCTCGCCACAGATGCATTCTGACAGAGATCAGGGAAAGTGCTGCTGGTGTCGGAGCTGCTATAGGGAGAGTGTTAGGAGTGATTTTAGGCTTCAAGAACGCCAACGGTCCTTCTTAGGGCCACATCTGACCGTGTGCAGTACTGTTGAGGCTGCTTTTAGCAGTGTTGCACAATTTTTTTTTTTGTATATCGGGCGTGCAGAGCATTGCGTCCGCAGTCTGCAGTCATTGTACAGAGTATAGGGCCAGTACTGGTGAGGCAGGGAAAGAGATATTCAGGCTATATAGGCAGTGGGCTTTTTCCAAAAAATTGGGGAAAAATACTATATTTGGGCTGCCTGTGACCGTCTTCAGTTTACTGCGTGTCTGCTGGGGGTAGTAGTCCTAATTAATATGCAGCTAAGCGTTACAGCAGGCTTGCGCAAAATTGTTTCCTGTATCTGCTGTCTCTGTTACATCAGCGCCATCATCCCGCCAGAGGGAAACAGTATACATAATATTATACGCTGCCTACAGTATCTATCTGCTGGGGGTAGTAGTCCTAATTAATACGCAGCTAAGCGTTACAGCAGGCTTGCGCAAAATTGTTTCCTGGATCTGCTGTCTCTGTTACATCAGCGCCGTCATCCCGCCAGAGGGAAACAGTATACATAATATTATACGCTGCCTACAGTATCTATCTGCTGGGGGTAGTAGTCCTAATTAATACGCAGCTAAGCGTTACAGCAGGCTTGCGCAAAATTGCTTCCTGGATCTGCTGTCTCTGTTACATCAGCGCCGTCATCCCGCCAGAGGGAAACAGTATACATAATATTATACGCTGCCTACAGTATCTGTCTGCTGTATCAGCTCAGCATTTTTTAAAAATAGAAGCAAAATACTTAAGGCCTACTACTGGCCTTTGGCCACTTGACTGCTTCTGCGCTGTGAATTCCACTAGCTCAGTCATACGCACCTACGTCTCACTACAGGCGTGCGCAAAATTGTTTCCTGGCTCTGCTGTGCATTCCGTAAGGGAAGTCAGCCTCCAACCACAGGCAAATAAGCGGCACATTTAATTACAGCGTTCTGTTTCTGCACTACTGGTAATACAGCATGCTGAGGGGTAGGGGTAGGCCTAGAGGACGTGGACGAGGGCGAGGACGCGGAGGCCCAAGTCAGGGTGTGGGCACAGGCCGAGCTCCTGATCCAGGTGTATCGCAGCCGACTGCTGCGGGATTAGGAGAGAGGCACGTTTCTGGCGTCCCCACATTCATCTCACAATTAATGGGTCCACGCGGTAGACCTTTATTAGAAAATGAGCAGTGTGAGCAGGTCCTGTCGTGGATGGCAGAAAGTGCATCCAGCAATCTATCGACCACCCAGAATTCTGCGCCGTCCACTGCTGCAACTCTAAATCCTCTGGCTGCTGCTCCTCCTTCCTCCCAGCCTCCTCACTCCATTACAAGGACACATTCTGAGGAGCAGGCAGACTCCCAGGAACTGTTCCCGGGTCCCTGCCCAGAATGGCCAGCAATGGTTCCTCTCCCACCGGAGGAGTTTGTCGTGACCGATGCCCAACCTTTGGAAAGTTCCCGAGGTCCGGGGGATGAGGCTGGGGACTCCCGGCAACTGTCTCAAGAGCTTTCAGTGGGTGAAGAGGACGATGACGATGAGACACAGTTGTCTATCACTCAGGTAGTAGTAATTGGAGTAAGTCCGAGGGAGGAGCGCACAGAGGATTCGGAGGAAGAGCAGCAGGACGATGAGGTGACTGACCCCACCTGGTTTGCTACGCCTACTGAGGACAGGTCTTCAGAGGGGGAGGCAAGTGCAGCAGCAGGGCAGGTTGGAAGAGGCAGTGCGGTGGCCAGGGGTAGAGGCAGGGCCAGACCGAATAATCCACCAACTGTTTCCCAAAGTGCCCCCTCGCGCCATGCCACCCTGCAGAGGCCGAGGTGCTCAAAGGTCTGCAAGTTTTTCACTGAGAGTGCAGACGACCGACGAACAGTGGTGTGCAACCTTTGTCGCGCCAAGATCAGCCGGGGAGCCACCAGCACCAGCCTCACCACCACCAGCATGCGCAGACATATGATGGCCAAGCACCCCACAAGGTGGGACGAAGGCCATTCACCGCCTCCGGTTTGCACCGCTGCCTCTCCCCCTGTGCCCCAACCTGCCACTGAGATCCAACCCCCCTCTCAGGACACAGGCACTACCGTCTCTTGGCCTGCACCCACACCCTCACCTCCGCTGTCCTCGGCCCCATCCACCAATGTCTCTCAGCGCACCGTCCAGCCGTCGCTAGCGCAAGTGTTGGAGCACAAGCGCAAGTACGCCGCCACGCACCCGCACGCTCAAGCGTTAAACGTGTACATAGCCAAATTTATCAGCCTGGAGATGCTGCCGTATAGGGTTGTGGAAACGGAGACTTTCAAAGGTATGATGGCGGCCACGGCCCCGCGCTACTCAGTTCCCAGTCGCCACTACTTTTCCCGATGTGCCGTCCCAGCCCTGCATGACCACGTCTCCCGCAACATTGTACGCGCCCTCACCAACGCGGTTACTGACAAGGTCCACTTAACAATGGACATGTGGACAAGCACAGGCGGGCAGGGTCACTATATCTCCCTGACGGCACATTGGGTGAATTTAGTGGAGGCTGGGACAGAGTCAGAGCCTGGGACCGCTCACGTCCAACCTACCCCCAGAATTGCGGGCCCCAGCTCGGTGGTGGTATCTGCGGCAGTGTATGCTTCCTCCACTAAACCACCCTCCTCCTCCTCCTCCTACGCAACCTCTGTCTCGCAATCAAGATGTGTCAGCAGCAGCACGTCGCCAGCAGTCAGTGTCGCGCGGCGTGGCAGCACAGCGGTGGGCAAGCGTCAGCAGGCCGTGCTGAAACTACTCAGCTTAGGAGAGAAGAGGCACACGGCCCACGAACTGCTGCAGGGTCTGACAGAGCAGACCGACCGCTGGCTTGCGCCGCTGAGCCTCCAACCGGGCATGGTCGTGTGTGACAACGGCCGTAACCTGGTGGCGGCTCTGCAGCTCGGCAGCCTCACGCACGTGCCATGCTTGGCCCACGTCTTTAATTTGGTGGTTCAGCGGTTTCTGAAAAGCTACCCACACTTGTCAGACCTGCTCGGAAAGCTGCGCCGGCTCAGTTCACATTTCCGCAAGTCCAACACGGATGCTGCCACCCTGCGGACTCTGCAACATCGGTTTAATCTGCCAGTGCACCGACTGCTGTGTGACGTGCCCACACAGTGGACCTCTACGCTCCACATGTTGGTCAGGCTCTATGAGCAGCGTAGAGCTATAGTGGAATACCAACTCCAACATGGGTGGCGTAGTGGGAGTCAGCCTCCTCAATTCTTTACTGAAGAGTGGGCCTGGTTGGCAGACATCTGCCAGGTCCTTGGAAACTTTGAGGAGTCTACCCAGATGGTGAGCGGCGATGCTGCAATCATTATCATCACCATTCCTCTGCTATGCCTCTTGAGAAGTTCCCTGCAAAGCATAAAGGCAGACACTTTGCGCTCGGAAACAGAGGCGGGGAAGACAGTATGTCGCTGGATAGTCAGAGCACCCTCCTGTCTATATCTCAGCGCGTTGAGGAGGAGGAGCATGAGGAGGATGAGGAGGAGGGGGAAGAGACAGCTTGGCCCACTGCTGAGGGTACCCATGCTGCTTGCCTGTCATCCTTTCAGCGTGTATGGCCTGAGGAGGAGGAGGAGGAAGATCCTGAAAGTGATCTTCCTAGTGAGGACAGCCATGTGTTGCGTACAGGTACCCTGGCACACATGGCTGACTTCATGTTAGGATGCCTTTCTCGTGACCCTCGCGTTACACGCATTCTGGCCACTACGGATTACTGGGTGTACACACTGCTCGACCCACGGTATAAGGAGAACCTTTCCACTCTCATACCCGAAGAGGAAAGGGGTTCGAGAGTGATGCTATACCACAGGACCATGGCGGACAAGCTGATGGTAAAATTCCCATCCGACAGCACTTGTGGCCGAAGGCACAGTTCCGAGGGCCAGGTAGCAGGGGAGGCGCAGAGATCAGGCAGCATGTACAGCACAGGCAGTGGAACACTCTCTAAGGCCTTTGACAGCTTTCTGGCTGCCCAGCAAGACTGTGTCACCGCTCCCCAGTCAAGGCTGAGTCGGCGGGAGCACTGTAAAAGGATGGTGAGGGAGTACGTAGCCGATCGCACGACCGTCCTCCGTGACGCCTCTGCCCCCTATAACTACTGGGTGTCGAAGCTGGACACGTGGCCTGAACTCGCGCTGTATGCCCTGGAGGTGCTTGCTTGTCCTGCGGCAAGCGTCTTGTCAGAGAGGGTGTTTAGTGCGGCTGGGGGAATCATCACAGATAAGCGTACCCGCCTGTCAACCGACAGTGCCGACAGGCTTACACTCATCAAGATGAACAAAGCCTGGATTTCCCCAGACTTCTCTTCTCCACCAGCGGACAGCAGCGATACCTAAGCAATACGTAGGCTGCACCCGCGGATGGAAGCATTGTTCTCTATCACCATCAAAAACGTGGACCTTTTAGCTTCATCAATCTGTGTATAATATTCATCCTCCTCCTCCTGAAACCTGACGTAATCACGCCGAACGGGCAATTTTTCTTAGGCCCACAAGGCTCAGTCATATAATTTTTGTAAACAATTTTTATACGTTTCAATGCTCATTAAAGCGTTGAAACTTGCACCTCAACCAATTTTTATTTTAACTGGGCTGCCTCCAGGCCTAGTTACAAATTAAGCCACATTAACCAAAGCGATTAATGGGTTTCACCTGCCCTCTTGGTTGGGCATGGGCAATTTTTCTGACGTACATTAGTACTGTTGGTACACCAATTTTTTGGGGCCCTCGCCTACAGTGTAATCCAATTATTTTTTTGCGCACCTACATTAAAGCTGACGTTACCTCAGCTGTGATGGGCAATGCAATGGCATATATTTATGTACCGCCGGTGGCTTCCTGGCACCCACCCATGCTGTCGGTCCACACGGAGTTGTAACTGCATGTGTCCACTTCTAAAGAACCCCAGTCTGACTGGGGCATGCAGCGTGGGCCGAAGCCCACCTGCATTAAACATGACATTACCTCAGCTGTGCTGGGCACTGCAATGGGATATATTTATGTACCGCCGGTGGGTTCCAGGGAGCCACCCATGCTGTGGGTCCACAGGGACTTCACAATAGGGAGTTGTACCTGCCTGTGTCTATGAATTAAAAACCCCGGTCAGGTAGGGGCATGCAGTGTGGGCCGAAGCCCACCTGCATTTAATCGGACGTTACCTCAGCTGTGATGGGCACTGCAATGGGATACATTTATGTACAGCCGGTGGGTTCCAGGGAGCCACCCATGCTTTGGGTGCACACAGAATTCCCATTGCGGAGTTGTACCTGCCTGTGACTATTTATAAAAAACCGCGGTCTGACTGGGGCATGCACACACCTTGACAGAATGAATAGTGTGTGGCACATAGGTTCCCCATTGCTATGCCCACGTGTGCAGCTCCTGATGGCAGTGGCACAGGATTATATTTCTCATTGCTTCTGTACAGCATTGTAGGCTATCGCCCCGCCCCTTTTAAAGAGGGTCGCTGCCTAGCCGTGCCAACCCTCTGCAGTGTGTGCCTGCGGTTCCTCCTCATGGCAGACGCACTTATAAATAGACATAAGTGTGGTGTGGCATGAGGGCAGCTGAAGGCTGCACAGGGACAATTTGGTGTGCGCTGTGGACACTGGGTCATGCAGGGGGGGGGGGGGGTTGGGCAGCATGTAACCCAGGAGAAGTGGCAGCGGAGTGTCATGCAGGCAGTGATTGTGCTTTGTTGGAGGTAGTGTGGTGCTTAGCTAAGGTATGCATTGCTAATTAGGGCTTTTCAGAAGTAAAAGTTGTTGGGAGGGGGGGGCACTCTTGCCGCTATTGTGGCTCAATAGTGGGACCTGGGAACTTGAGATGCAGCCCAACATGTAGCCCCTCGCCTGCCCTATCCGTTGCTGTGTCGTTCCCATCACTTTCTTGAATTGCCCAGATTTTCACAAATGAAAACCTTAGCGAGCATCGGCGATATACAAAAATGCTCGGGTCACCCACTGACTTCAGTGGGGTTTGTTACTCGAAACGAACCCTCGAGCATCGCGAAAATTTCATCCCGAGTAACGAGCACCCGAGCATTTTGGTGCTCGCTCATCTCTATACAGAACCTGTATGGTTAGATGTCCGCCCTTATTAAATCTTGTATCCAAGCTAGAGGCAGCCCAACAGGGTACTAGAGCCTCCCTTCAAGTGTTCAGTATTCTACAATAAAATATCCTGTTGCTCTGATATTGTAATCACTTACTTATATCAGTCTAGGTTGCCCCCAGGTTCCGGTGTGGAGCCACCCTTGTCAGGGCAATCCCCCAGTATTTAGACATGGTATTCCCATTTTACAAGTAAGTTCCATAGAAGGGGAGGCACTGGTGTGAGAAACTTGCTGCTTTATTGTTTAAAAATTGTGCATATTCACAGAAAAACAAGGACCGGTTTCAATTCTGTCAAGAGCCTTGATCACCTCAAGGCTTGATCAAAGCTCTTGACAGAGTTGAAACCGGTCCTTGCTTTTCTGTGAATATGCACAATTTTTAAACAATAAAGCAGCAAGTTTCTCACACCAGTGCCCCCCCTTCTATGGAACCTACTTGTGAAAGAAAGCCAAAGTGACTGCAAGGCTGTACAAGCACTTGGACACGCACCTGCTGCATGGAACCAGGAGCTAGAAGCCGTCTAAGGCGGGATAAAAATCTTTTTTTCTTTAAACATTATTCCCATTTTAGTATGGTAGAGTGACATTTACATTTCGTCATTGTTTACTTATGTTATTAACAGTTTTGCTCTCCAAGTTTATAAACAGTGTGTATATCCATCCTTTGGGACAATTATTACATTTGATCTGGGCAAGGTGTTTGGGTGTACAGCTGAGACGTAACCGGAATGGTCCAAAATTCCTTATCACCATTTTGCAAATCTTATTTGCAATTCGAGAAAATGTTTAGTTGAGATGATTGCTATTAAAGTGGCTACCTACAGGTTATTAAATTCAAGGGTTCACTTACTTATTCTCCCTGAACTGTAGATGTTTGCTTAGTGTGCTCAATAAAATGCATGAATAATTCAACTATGTGGGTGTTATTTCTTTAGCTAGATTGTGTTTGTATAAAGTAGTGACACGTAAAATAACACACTACATTTTATTAGTTATGCAAAAATCAAGGTGACTGCAAACGGTTCACTTTCTTTTCTTCAATGTGTAGGTGTTAAATGATAGCATTCACATCAATGCGGTAGTCTTATTGCTTTACACTGCTTTATTTTTATATAATTCACTATTGTTCCCAAGAAAATATTTATTCAAAGATGTTAAAATGTTTTCAAGTTCGTAACTTTCATGCATATCAATCTCAGTAGCCATTTTTTGGAACTTCAAGAACAAGGACAAGATAATGAATCCATAAAAGGTCTTTCTAAATGGTTGCCACCGAGTTGGGATCATGAAATTCTCAAGAATTTAAATGCATCTTGAACTATAGGGCCTAATCAAAGTTGTGAAAGCAGTTTATGATTCCTATTGCCCTTACATCAGATTGTAAAGTATGATTCTTACATTTAGTGAAATGATGGCATGGGTTACAGAACTGAGGCTTGGCATTCAGCATTATGCCAATAAGATCTTCAACTTGTAAGCAGAAATACGAAGGTGAATCAAGAAGTAATGCCTCTTTGTCTTTAAAGGCCCATTTAGACACAACGATTATCGCTCAAAAGATGTCGCTTAAGCGACTTTTGAGTGATAATTGTTGTGTCATTTGCAGCCCAAGATGATCGCTCAAGATCATCTTGGGCTGCATCCAGCTGTTCTCCGCTCCGAGCGCCCGGCTGTTATACAGCTGAGCGCTTGGACCGGAGGATGCAGAGGACAAGTGGGCTGCCCCCACTTGTATTCTGCATCCAGCTGTTCTCGTTTCTGAATGCCCGGCTGTTATACAGCCGAGCGCATGGAGCGGAGGATGCAGAAGACAAGCGGGGGTGCCCCTGCTTGTCTTCTGCATCAAGCTGTCCTCTGCTCGGTGCGCCCAGCTGTTATACAGCTGAGCGCTCCGAGCGGGGTATGGAGAACAGAGCTGCACCACTCTGTTTTTCATACCCAGCTGTCATCAGGGAGAAACAATGAAACAATAGGATCAGCTGTATCCTGCTGTGAATCCCTGCTAAGACTCATCTTATGACACAATGAACGACGGCTTAACAAAAACTGCATGATGTAAGTACACAATGATTATCGCTCAAAAGACTGCTTTTGAGCAAATTTTGAGCTATAATCGTGTCTAAATGGGCCTTAACTGCGTTCTATTTAAGTGACTGTGAATGGATAGAAACAATGTGTTATAGGTGTTTTTATTGTACTAATGTATGCTTTTATTTTTCAGGCTGAGTGATAAGAACCATGGCTTTGAGGCTAAAACAAATTTCTGGCGAAGAGGGGTATGAACCTAAGAAAATCCATAATTGGCTGCACAAGTGATGATTACTGATGTGCCGTATCACAAAGTTGACAGCTGACAATCAGAAGAGGCTGGTGGTCTGTCAAGAGCCTCTGGATACCTTTGAAGCTGAGGAGAATGGCTTCTTTAAAAAATACCTATATGACCTGGAGAGTAAGGTTTAAGCTAAGGAATGGTGCCATAGTTATTCTCCATGTCCCAAAAAATTAAAGCCTGCCAGATAAAAACAAAAGCTATTTTTCCAAACTGGATTTCATACTTGGGTTCAACAATGGCATAAACGTATTGCATATAATGGTGACTATCTTGAACAGTCAAACTTTTAACGACCACTTGTCCGTGAGTATGTGTGTGGGTGCTTCTTATGCTCCACCCCTGATCACATAATGGTGACATAATTGCAGGTCCTACAGCATATATAAAACACAGAGCCTGACCAACACAAGATAAACAAAGTTAGAGTACTTGGAAGGGGAGGACAAAAATAACAAAATGAGAATACAACTAAGCCGTTATTATATCAGACACAACTTAGCGATCCAGACTGGAGACACCGACCTACTGCCACAACAGAGATCCGGAGGGCTGAAGGACCTGAGATGATGTCACTTCCATGTGACCTGCGCTGCTGTGGGAGGAGCCATTCTGGAGTTTGGTAGAAAGTACTCTATAAGCATCAACTCAAAGAGCCACCTACAGAGCCGGACAGCAGCTACCAAGACCTGTGATAATGTCACCATCATGTGATCACCTGTGTAGGTTGAGTCAGGGATCACATGACCAGGGGCTGATCACTGCATCCAGGAGTCTGCTGTGCTGGTTGTCATCCCTGCTGGATGAGCTGTAGGGATCAGGATGTAGCAGAGCTGTCTGTGTTATGTGTGGGGATCAGCATGAATGTAGTAAAGCTGTGTGTGTAATGTGTGGGAACCAGGATGGATGTACTAGAGCTGTGTGTTTGATATCTGGGAATCAGGATGGATGTAGGATGTAGCAAAGCTGTGTGGTGCATTGCACCACCAGAAACACTGGTACTATAATTTCTGAATAATTACTAATAGTTTTGTGTACGTGAGACTTCAGGTTATAATTTATGTCATTTTGCTTTGATTTGTTCATTAATAAAGTTGTGATGACAATGGAGGCATTACTTTTTGATTTACTATCGAACAATCCATATTGCTCAGCCCAAAATTTCTTGTGTTGACATAATTCTAGAGGTGCTGTAGGTTAGGATTTTGTATTGAGGGTTAAAATCTATGTGGTCCATACCTTATTTTTTATTGAGTTTGTGTTGTCTACACATTTGTAGCTTAGCTACAGATGTATTCTTTCTTAAAATAGACTCCAATGGGCTACGCTAATATTGTAAGGCACTAAATGAATGGCATCTCAAACAATCATACTCGGGGCATCAAACATTAGTTTCAGAAAGAATACATTGGTAGATATTTCTAGTTCTTCTCATTTATTGGAAAGGTAGCATGCTATCATGGTGCTACCAAGCTCATTAGTCTCCTAAAAGCGTATTCCCATCTCAGTCAATCATTGCTGAGATTAGAATATCCATCTCTAAGCTCCAGCTACCTCCGACTCTGGCCAAGATTATGGAAATGACTAAACTGACTGTTCTACGCTGTTTCTGTAACTCCCATAGAAGTGAATGGTGTTAAGGAAACAGTTTAGCACAGCAAGCTATGTTGTTTCCATAACTCTTAAATGCAGAAACAGAGAAGCAGAACCCTTTAATTCATATGAATTTCCAAAAATTCATAACGACTGTGCAATTCTGTATCCACATAATATAGTAAAGCTACTCAAAATTCATTACAGCAAATGATGTTTACACACCAGGTTAGCAGGAATAAAGTGACACACTCTTCTTATAATACCTACTGAATAATCCTCTGCAGCAGTATAATAATTCAGTATACCATTAAGTGCCACATTTCCTTCTAACAAGAACCGGATGACAAAAATAAAGAGTTCTATTACATGCTAGAGCCTGACGCCAAATAAATAACTATCGTACCTGAAATCAAAGTTGCCAAGCTATACTTACATTTCTGGCTGTCAGGGTTTTTAGCATATGTCCCCTGGTAATATGGTGAAGTACTGATGAAGTTGGATGTGTCACTAGCCAGATTAATGTGGTTAAAGTGTTGCTAGGTGAATTGTAGTAGCCTTGGCAGTGACACCAGAGGTGCTGCCAAAAACATATCTGCTTTGACAATCACATTATCCCAGTATAATATAAGGAGTCCAGGTTCAAAACTACCGGTATTTTGTGTCTGGTTTATGCATAACACTTGGATATTTTTACATGTGGCAATTAATAATGTTTTAATAGTATTCAAAAGTCTAGTCAGAAACAAAATTGTGCTATTAACATTGAATGACCCTTAAAAACAGTACCTTGGCAGCAAATCACGTGTTGACAAACTTGCTCTCAGAACTCCAGAATAAGGGAGAGAGCCAATTGTGTGTGATATGTTACAATGTAACATTATATTTTTAAGGCCTCCCTCACACAGGCATTTGCAGTAAATGCAGCGATTTCAGCAGCGCTGGCATGCGTTATGCTAGTGTTTTGGCTACGTTTTCAGCGCAGCTGGTAACACAGCCAAGGAAGCTGAAAAAAAAAGAATCTAATACTCACCTAGTAGGCACCATCAGCCGTCCCTGCGGGCTTTCAATCACTTGTCTGTGCCTGCTGAGCATCTCTTGCTGGTAACGGGTTTCAATACCACGCCTCCAGGAAGAGATTGCTCTGATTGGCTGAGCCGCGAGCTATTCATTCATTGAATGGCTGTGATTGGTGCATGCAGTGCTGGCTGTGATTGGCGCTGGATTAGCCAATCAGAGCAATCTCTTGCTGGAGGCGGGGTCTTTAAACCTCATCACTAGCAAAAGATCCTCTGACAAGTGCCCGGAGGCCCGGAAAGCAGCGCTAGCGACCACGTTTTCAGCACCGCTGCTAACACTGCTGATTTATTTCAATGGACAACGCAGGGCTGAAAATGGCCAAAGATAGGACATGCATCACTGTCAAAGCGCAGCATTGAAGATGTGTGAACAGCCCCATTAAAATAAATGGGAGCATTGTACAGTTTTTAGCTCTGTGTGAGGGAGGCCTAAGTGAATATAGTTAATGCTGAAAGTATCAACAGTATTAGCATAGTTACATAGCTTTTTAAGGAAATAAATATTCTAGATCTTATGGTAGAAAGAGGAGTTAAAATTCTTTAGGACTTTATATAGCTACTAGCTGATATACCCGGCTTCGCCCGAGTTAATTTGGTACTGGTGTTTATCTGGTGTTCACACGGTAAGGGCGCCCACCCACTGGCGATTTTTTTTCCCTGCGAAATTCGCAGCATTTTTTTCTCTGCAGGGGTCTATGGGACTTGTAATGTTAAAATCGCGATCGCGCAAAATCGCAATTTACCGCGAAATCGCGATTTTGCGCGATCGCGATTTTAACATTACAAGTCCCATAGACCCCTGCAGAGAAAAAAATGCTGCGAATTTCGCAGGGAAAAAAAATCGCCAGTGGGTGGGCGCCCTCAATCTTATGAAGTCGTGGTTACTTTAGAGATACTGAGGAAAAACATATGTTCACCATTTTGCATAGTTCTCTGCGTTACCCAGGAAACACCACGTGGAGGTAACCATGCGATGTTTCCTTCATATAAAATGACATCAGGAAGTGAGAGAATTAGATTACGTACATAAAATTTGGGCACTAATTCTTTTGCGCTTAGAATTGAATAATCGAGTTGGGACCCATTAACTTTTCATATTTATGACACAATCAATGCTTGTGCCAAATTTCATGTTTCTATGACATTGGGAAGTGAGAGATTTACATTATGTACGTAAAATTTGGACGCTAATTCTTTTGCGCATAGAATTGAATAATGGAGTTGGGACCCATTAGCTTTCCCTATTTATGACATAATCAATGCTCGTGCCAAATTTCCCGTTTCTATGACACCGGAAAGTGAGGAAATTACATTCCGCACGTAAAATTTGGACGCTAATTCTTTTGCGCATAGAATTGAATAATCGAGTTGGGACCCATTAGCTTTTACTATTTATGACATAATCAATGCTCGTGCCAAATTTCCCGTTTCTATGACACCGGAGAGTGAGAAAATTACATTCCGCACGTAAAATTTGGACGCTAATTCTTTTGCGCATAGAATTGAATAATCGAGTTGGGACCCATTAGCTTTTCCTATATATGACATAATCAATGCTCGTGCCAAATTTCCCGTTTCTATGACACTGGAAAGTGAGAAAATTATATTTCGTACGTAAAATTTGGACGCTAATTTTTTGCGCATAGAATTGAATAATGGAGTTGGGACCCATTAGCGTTTCCTATTTATGACATAATCAATGCTCGTGCGAAATTTCCTGTTTCTATGACACCGGAAAGTGAAAAAATTACATTCCGCACGTAAAATTTCGACGCCAATTCTTTTGCGCTAGAATTGAATAATCAAGTTGGGACCCATTCGCTTTTCCTATTTATGACATAATCAATGCTCGTGCCAAATTTCCTGTTTCTATGACACCGGAAAGTGGGAAAATTACATTCCGCACGTAAAATTTGGACGCTAAATCTTTTGTGCATAGAATTGAATAATCGAGTTGGGACCCATTAGCTTTTCCTATTTATGACATAATCAATGCTCGTGCCAAATTTCCCGTTTCTATGACACCGGAATGTGAGAAAATTAGATTCCGTACGTAAAATTTGGACGCTAATTCTTTTGCGCATAGAATTGAATAATGGAGTTGGGACCCATTAGCTTTTACTATTTATGACATAATCAATGCTTGTGCCAAATTTCCTGTTTCTATGACACTGGAAAGTGAAATTACATTCCGCACGTAAAATTTTGACGCCAATTCTTTTGCGCTAGAATTGAATAATCAAGTTGGGACCTATTAACTTTTCCTATTTATGACATAATCAATGCTCGTGCCAAATTTCATGTTTCTATGACAACAGAAAGTGAGAAAATTAGATTCCGTACGTAAAATTTGGACGCTAATTCTTTTGCGCATAGAATTGAATAATGGAGTTGGGACCCATTAGCTTTTCCTATTTATGACATAATCAATGCTCGTGCCAAATTTCCCGTTTCTATGACACCGGAAAGTGAGAAAATTACATTCCGCACGTAAAATTTTGACGCCAATTCTTTTGCGCTAGAATTGAATAATGGAGTTGGGACCCATTCGCTTTTCCTATTTATGACATAATCAATGCTCGTGCCAAATTTCACGTTTCTATGACACCGGAAAGTAAGAAAATTACATTCTGCACATAAAATTTGGGCGCTAACTCTTTTGCGCATAGAATTGAATAATCGAATTGGGATCCATTAGCTTTTCCTTTTTATGACATAATCAATGCTCCTGCCAAATTTCACGTTTCTATGACATTGGGAAGTGAGTGATTTAGATTATGTACGTTAAATTTCGACGCCAATTCTTTTGCGCTAGAATTGAATAATCGAGTTGGGACCCAATTTCTTTTCCTATTTTGGAGATAATCTATGCTTGTGCCGAATTTCATGTTTCTACGACATCGGGAAGTTGGAGAACTTTTGGCGAGTCAGTGAGTCAGTGAGTCAGTGAGTCAGTGAGTCAGTCAGTCAGTCAGTGAGGGCTTTCAGCTTTATATATATAGATATAGTTACATAGTTTGAAAAAAGACACAGGTGCATCAAGTTCAACTTTTCTCGATCAGTTATATATGATTGATTGTTAAATTAATTATTACTCTCAGTGTTATTTATGAAGGTAAGCAATAATATGACTACAGCAACATGGGTGCATTATTCCTTGGTGAAGAGGGGACTAACTTAGGTTCATTGGTAGAGTTGGAGATGGGTGGGGCCCTGACGGCATTGACCTTGGCCTTCTTTGGATGGGCCAACTGGGATAAGCCAGGGCCACATGTTTTAGGCAAAGGCGAATATCTCTTTCACTTTCAGTACTCCACTGGCAACATTGGAAATTCACAAACTCTTTAGGGTAGTGGAAGCAGCACCAGGCTCACTTGGGCAGAGGGTATGTGATTTGAGAAGTCCTCCCAACTCTTGGTCCCACCACGTCACTTTATATGACATTCGATCACATCCTTACAGGCACTTTTCTCTGGCAGAAAACTAAATAGCTTTGCTCTTCACACTGCTGGAACTCTTCAACGATATTGTCACAGTGCCTCAGCAATGGAGCTCAGTATTCAGCAATCTGCTTACACAACAGATGCGCATGTGTAACCAGCCAATGGCAGACAACCTTTTCATATGTGAGACTGGTCCTACATCTCACTGGCTACCCCGTTCAGACACAGCCACACCCATATGTCACCACAGGCCATTCTCCAAGTAATGTCGCCTCACGCCATAACAATATGCATAGTCATCATGGTTAAAGAAACAGTACAATTAAGAAAAAAATAAGCATCACAAACTGTACATGGCATGTCCGTACGCACCCTCACATTTAGGCCTCGGTCAGACAAGTGATTTTTTTAGCGCATGAATAGGCGCGCTAAAAACATCGCATGTCACAAATCGTGTGACTGGGCAAATTTCTAAGTGCAGAAGAGCTGATCTTCATGTGCCTGAAATTCGCCTATTCCCTGGAGCAGCTGCGCTTGGAGAAGCACAGCTGCTTCAAGAGGAGAGAGAGAAAAAGCCCAGCAGGGCTTCGGGATTTCCCCACAGCAGGGAAAGATGGAGCGGACCTATGGGGGATTTCCCCATAGCAGGGAGAGATGAAGCTGGGCTATGGGTTAATCCCCCATAGCACTGCTCTCTCTCCCTTGCTATGGGGAAATCCCCCATAGCTGTCCTCTATTTTCCTACTATAGGGAAATACCAAGGGATATCCCCATAGTGCAGATAGAGTGGGCGGGGCTTGAAAGAGTGGGCAGGGTTATAGGGATCTCACAGAGATTCCCTATAGCAAACCATAGAGGGGTGGTGCTATATGGGCAGGGCTAGGGGCGGATCACTCTAGCACCAACCCCTCCTCCCAAACCCTTGGGGGAAGCCCTGTAACTCTGCCCCCTCTCTCCCCCCTTGGGAAGAGAGGTGGAGGGAGTCCCCTACTGCCCCCGATCCTGGGGCAGGATAAATACCCTGCTGCTTACAACGTGCTGCCCAGATGCACTTTTTAAATGCCCCATTGTAAATTTCTGTTAGTCTCCGCGGGGGCTAACAGAACCCTCAGGGATTCCCCTTATCCCCGCGGGGACTAACAGGAGTTTCTGGGCAGCAGGTTTTAAAGGCTCTGCTGTAAGCAGCAGGGAATCTATTCCCAGCGCAGGAGTTTCCATTAACTCTTGCTCCCATAGAAGTCAATGGATACTGCTGCCTAATGCACAGCACGGACCTGCGTTTTGGCATTGTAGCCCCACATGTCCTATTTTTGTTAGGTGCGCTCCATTTAGCGCACCTACATTCTCTCATGTGAGCGCTTCTATAAGAACCCATTGGTTATTTTAGAAGCGCTGTTTTTGATTGCACATAAAAAAACGCTCGTTTGGCCGAGCCCTTAAAAGCAAAGATAAAAACAGGCTCCAAAATGCTCGTGCATGTCCTTACAACCTTACATTTATCAACATTGAGATTCATCTGTTGTGTTCTTGCCAATGTTGGCAGGAATGATTTTCTCAATAAGTTATAAGTAATGTATGCTCTTTTAGTAATCAAATGGCGTAAGAATAAAACAAGGTAGAAAGGATGCTGCTAGTCCAGAGAAGCGCTACACCAGGAATGGGGAGCGCAATGACAACTTGGAGGACGGATGCAAAAAGAACTGGGGCTCAACTCAATCCTTTCATGAACAGAATCATAGAGCCAAAGAGTGACACTGACTTTTCCTTTTAGGGCTCAGTCACATGGGCGACGATCCCTCCGTGTTTCTGCAGGATTAAGACCGCTGCACTGCAGGTGCGGAGCCGGTCATGCAGAGAGTTGTCAGCACGCAGTGCAGCCGCCTTATCGGGCAGGAACAAGGGGTGGATCGGCGCCCGTGTGTCTGAGCCCTCACTGGGAAACAGCTTTTGAAAGCTTGTGCCTCTTAGGGCTCATTCACTTGGGTGTATTGTCACCGTGTCTTACGCATACTTGATTCCTGTAAGTCGTGGTGAATGGAGGCGATGAAAGTCAATAGACTTGTGGGCATAGCATATCCATATGCAAGAGAAATAAATCAAGTATGCTGTATTTCTATGTGTATTATACTCAGCCCTTGTATTGACTGCATATGAAATACTGTTCATACGCATGCATTGTGTATGGGCTGCATTACAATATGCATTCCCACTCTGAACAGATCGAGGAATTAAAAAAAAAAAATCTCACTGCACATGTCCGTGATTGCGTCCTTCCCAGGCATACAGAGTGGCATGCACAGCCCATATGCGGTCTCTGCTGGCAGAGCGTATGTGCTGTAATGTGTACAATGCTGCAGCGCTGTACACATACGCCCGTATGAACAAGCCCTTACTTATATGTGGTGGACTGTGTACTGGTAGCTAGCAGCCAGTGGAAGTTTCCTGCACATCAAAACGGTATGGACATCCCTCAGACACAGGGCATTGCCTCACTGAGCTTCTAGCAATCCTCTGCAACTCATATCACAAGTTCCAGCTTCAACTTCACTTCGTGGTTCTTGCTCTGCTAGCCATGGCAGTGGAACGGGGGGCGTCTGCAGCTGTGCACGGAGGTGTCTCTGTGGTTTGTAGGGAGGAAGTGAAGTGTCTCAAACACTCAGCTCACACTTGGTTCACAGTAAAAAACAAGTCATGTTCACTGTTTGGCTCTATGATTCTGTTTATGAAAGGGCTATGCTAAACCCCAGTGCTTTTTGTAAGGCTGGGTTCACACGGGACGGATTTGCTGCGGAAATTCAGTGCAGAATTTCTGTGCGGCAAATCTGCCCTCAGCTCCTATTCCCAGGATTAGCCAGCCATGTGGACGAGATTTTGCAAAAATCTCGTCCACATGGGGCAGCCAATCTGTCGCAGCAAACCCCGGGCAGAACCGGAATGCCGGTGACTGAACTGCTCCAAAACCTGCGGCTCTGTGGCTCCTGCGGAAATCTTGCAGCTTTACGGTTCGGCCAAGCTGCGAGATTTCCGCTGTGTTTCCATCTCGTAAAACCCAGCCTGTCCTCAAATCTTACTGAACAGTAGTTATACAATTTCACCTATTTACCATTCTTAGATATTGTGACAACATCAGCAATCCTCCAACCCCATGGCGCTGACCCTGTTACAAGAGGCTCTCAGATGAGATATAACAGTCTATCAATTACTAAACTCAGTTCCCTTTATACCCATGGATGAATGCCATTTGGGCCTTATCAATATTTAATTTTCTCAAATGCATCTCCTCTTCTTGTGTTGAGTTAAGCCCTTAAGGACCAGGCTGTTTTGTACTTTAAGGATCAGACACTTTTTAGGAATTTTCACGTTTACCCATCTTTTTTCCTTCAGCTACCAAAATTACTTTTGCTGCGTTTTTTCCCCGGGACATATAGCGCTATTTTCGTAATATCTTTTTCACTGACTTTTTTTTCAGTTTTTTAATTTTATTAGGGGTAAAAGACTTTAAAAATGATATTTTTAACATTTATAGTTTTTTTTTTATTAGTAAATTTGTGGTAAAATGAAGTATGGGAATGGGTTGCTAAATTGTTTTGGATGCTTTGATATATAATATGTAAGGTTTGAGATTACAAGCCACAAATGGTGATGGTTTTGATTGGCTTTGGATCATTTTCTTTCTTATGCATATATTTTTATTTAATTCTGTAATTTTTAAAATTTATTTATGTAACAATTTTTTTTACCATCTATGATCCTCATGACGTCAAATAAGACCTCTGGGGGACATTCCCATGGTCTTTTTTTTATTACACACTGTTGCACTGTAGCTGGAGCATCTATAGGAGAAGCATCCATAGCAGCCCCAGTTACAGGGGAAAACATTCCCCTGTAATAACAATAGTCACTGGAAGAGCTGATCAGATGGCTCTGCTATAACAGGGAGATCCGGCGGTCATGTGATAGCCAGCTCACGTAGTGGAAATTATACTTCCACTTTCACTTCTTAGCACATAGCGCTCATTGAACACTGTGCACTCGGGAAAGAAGAAGGTGAAAGGGTTAAAAACCACTTCTCTCTTCTCCATCGGGTTCTCAGCTGTGACTAACAGCTGACAACCCGACCTGCTCCTGCTTGATTGCCCATGACGAAGTGCCTTAAATTTACAGCGATTTGTCCTTAAGGGGTTAAGGCCCATTTACATGGAACGAACTGTAAGGCAAACGATGTACTGTTACACAGGAGCAAGTATCATTGGATTGCTCACAGCACGGCTGGTATGGAGATGGGGCAGCTGGAGAGCGCTCTACACCTGTCCGCCTCCATTCACTGTAAGCATGCAGTTGTTCAGAACTGAATGACTGCTGTTTACACTGAACGGCTAGTCATTCAGTTTTCTGAATGCAGAAACTGAACATCTGAACAATTCTCGCTCAGTCTGTGTATGCATTTACACGGGGTGACTATCTTTCGCGGGTATTGAACAACTCTAAATGATAATTGTCCCGTGTAAAATGGCTTTTAATAATACTGGGTGGAAAACATTTAGTGCAGCCCCCTGTATGATATCTGGCACTGGTAATTCACTGGCGAATGCAAAAGAAATTTACGTGTATTTTCTCAGTTTTCCCTTTATCCTCTACAATTATATATTCCTGTAGTCATCTTTCAGAGGATCAATGTTTTCAGATTTTTTTTATTTTTGGCATTTATATCTTTATTCAATTATGGAGGATTTATTTCAGTATCACTAGTAATTACTTTTACTTTGGCTAAGGGCTCTTTCCCACGTTTTCACAGCCGGCTGATATACGCTGTGATCTGATGCATTGGATTCCAATGCATCAGATCACATGGCCGTATTCTGGTGATATAAAAGCGCCTGGCGAGGCCAATATAGCGCCAGGCGTTTTTACGTCAAGCCCAAAAGATAGCCCTGGAACTATCTTTTGGGCCAGAATACGTCGGCTGCTGCATGAGCTCCTATAGGAGCCAATGACAGCGGCCGGAGGTGGGAGGGAGTTTAGCTGTGTGGCTGCTAAGGCTGGGTTCACACAGGGCGAATTCCCGTCGGAAATCTCGCAGTTTGGCCGCAGCAAAAACGGCAAGATTTCCGCCGGGAGAACCGCCGCGGTTTAAGCCGTGGCGGCTTTGAAGCGGCTCGGCCGCATGCTTTTCCGTTGCGGCCAGCGCTCCTATAGAGTAGAGCGCGGCCGCGACGTAAATAAACAAAAAAAAAAAAGTAAATAGACATGCTGCCTCTATTGAAACCGCGGCTTCAGCCGGATTTACCGCAGCAGATTGGCCGTCCCGTGTGGACAAGGTTTCTGAGAAATCTCGTCCACATGGCTGGCTAATCCCGAGATTAGCGGCCGCGAGCGGTTTTGCCGCGGGCGGATCTGCCGCGGCAAAACCGCCCTGTGTGAACCCAGCCTAAACTCTCTCCCTCTGCTTTCCTCCCCACTTGCTCTTTGCAATGGGAGGAGCCTGGACTGGGTGGTGCTTAGCTCTGCAACCAGTCCCGCCCCCACCCATTGCAAAGAACGAGCAGGGACAAGAGCAGAGACGAGCCTACGAGGGGGAGCATACATGGCCCATGCCATGTGAACGGGCACACAAACGTTAGATTCACAAGCTTTTATGCCCCAGATGGTAGTGTAAATCGGTCGACTGTGAAAACGGTGGCCGATATATGCTCGTGGGAAAGAGCCCTCACTTTGATAACTTGTTTTTATTTTTACATCCACTTTGTCATAGGAAGAAGAGGATCCTGCCAGCTGGAGGTGATGTGACCCGGGGGACTGGAGGAGCCATGAGAAGATTGGTGAGGTGAAAATCTGGTAAGAAGGCTGCCTGAGGAGGAATAGTAAGTATATATATATATATATATATATATATATATATATATTTTTTTTTTTAATGACAGAACCCTTTTAAGTGTAAAACATTACATAGGGACTACCACAATCTACCTGGTTTACCATGTATTTGGCACCGTGCCGCATAATAGGTTGATATATAAAATGAGACAGCTCAATCTTGGTGAAAATGTGTGTATCTGGGTAAAGAACTGGCTCAGAGATAGAAAGCAGAGGGTGGTAATAAATGGTTTGTACTCTGATTGGGCCACCATCGCTAGCGGGGTGCCACAGGGTTCAGTACTGGGCCCCATTCTGTTCAATATATTTATTAATGACCTGATAGAGGGGCTGCACAGTAAAATATCAATATTTGCAGATGATACAAAATTATACAAGATATTTAATACAACGGAGGAAATTTTACAGCTACAAACGGACCTAGATAAACTGGGAGCTTGGGTAGAAAAATGGCAAATGAAGTTCAATATTGATAAATGTAAGGTTATGCACATGGGCAGGAGAAATGGATGCCACCAATATACACTAAATGGGGTAATGCTAGGGAAAAGTGATATGGATAAAGACCTGGGGGTACTAGTGGATTGTAAATTAAACTGGAGTAACCAATGCCAGTCAGCTGCTGCAAAAGCTAATAAAGTCTTGGGGTGCATTAAAAGAGGTATAGGGGCGAGAACATTATTCTTCTACTATATAAGGTACTTGTCAAATGCTTTAGAGAAATTGAGATATGTAAGATCAATAGACTCTCCCAGGTCCAGCCTAGAACTTACTTCATCGTAGAAGCTGATCAGGTGGGTTTGACATTGTCGTCCCTGCATGAGCCCATGCTGGTGAGGAGTTATACCATTGTTTTCTTTTAGGGGTTCCAGGATGGCATCTCTCAGAAACTCCTTGAATATTTATCCAGTCATTGAAGTGAGACTTACCAGCCTGTATTTTCAAGGTTCTCTTCTTGGCCCCTTTCTTGTGCACTGGTACCACATTACCAATCTAATGGTAGGATCCCGGTCTCAATAGAGTCCCGAAATATAAGAAATAGAGGTCTGTCTATCACGTCACTTACTTCCCTTAGAACCCTTGGGTGTATTCCATCTTGGCTCGACAATTTGTCTATTTAAATCTTTTTAAGCTGACTCTGCACTTCTTGTGATATTTAGTGGAGGGGATCATTTTATTCCCCTGCATCTTGTGTGACATTTCTTTTTCTCTCATGAGTATACTTGAGAAAAAACCTATATAATAGATTTGCCTTCCCCCCATTATCTTCTATGGTTTCTCCTACATTATTTGTTAAAGGGCCAGTACTTTCAGTGGAAATCTTTTTACCGTTTTATATAATTGAAAAATAGTTTAGGATTATGTTTGCTCTCTTTTTTAATCGGTCTCTCAGTCTCCTCCTTTGCAGTTTTTATTTTTTTCTTACATAACTTGTTTTTCGCTGTATGTTTTTAGCGCTTCTTCAATGCCTCCTTATTTTAGTAATTTAAAGTCTTTCTTTTTTTCACTTATTGCCCCTCTTACAGCCTTGTTGAACAGGTTGTGGAGGTTTATTCTCCACAGTAGATGCACATACTGAATATATGAGGCATATATTCTTTAGTATAAATACATATATGTGTGAGATCAGGGGCATAGCTAGAGGCTCCGGGTGCAAAAGTTTAGCTTGGGGCCCCCCTACAGACCCCTCCAACCCCCACTCCTTTTCACGGCTACTACTTCTACATCACTTTTAGCTACATTACTGTTTTTTTAAATGACCCATCAATAGATCATTAGTAGAGATGAGCGAACGTACTCGGATAAGCACTACTCGTCCAAGTAATGTGCCTTATCCGAGTACCGCTGTACTCGTGCTGAAAGATTCGGGACGCGCTGCGGAGCGGGGAGCTGCAGGGGAGAGCGGGGAGGAACGGAGGGGAGATCTTTCTCTCCCGCCCGCTCTGCCCCGCTTCCCGCTGCGACTCACCTGTCAGCAGCGGAGCGCCCCGAATCTTTCAGCACGAGTACAGCGGTACTCGGATAAGGCACATTACTCGGACGAGTAGTGCTTATCCGAGTACGTTCGCTCATCTCTAATCATTAGTAATCAGTGGTTTTAGCAGAGTTTAAAAACATCCAGAACACAAGCCTCAAGGCATGCTTTGCTTCCTCAGGAAAGAAAATTTATATATATACCCTGTTTCCCCGAAAATAAGACGCGTCTTATATTAATTTTTGCTCCCAAATATGCGCTACGTCTTATTTTCAGGGGTGTCTTATTTCGCCGAGGCAAATCCGTCTGTGGCCGCTAATCCCTCAATTGGCCAGTTTTGTGGACAAAATTTCTCAGAAATCTCGTCCACATGGGACAGCAAATCTGTCACGGCAAAGCTGGGAGAAGCCGGTGTTGTGGTGTGGATTCACCGGCCACAGAAATGGAAAAGCGTGCAGTCAGGTCGCTTCAAAACAAGCGGCTGAGTGCCGTGGGTTTTGAAGCAGCGCTTTCCCGATGGAAATCTCGCTGTTTATCGCTGTGGCCAAACTGCGAGATTTCCGCTGGAAATACGCTTTGTGAGAACCCACCCTCAAGAATCACACACAGGTTGCCTGACTCACACACAGAGCCATAAAAAAATAAGGGCTGTAAAGTAACATACCTGTCTGCAGACAGAGGTTCCTGTACCACTTGTAAGCAGGGATGGTATTGCAGCTTCTGGCCACCAGGGGGAGCTCATCACAGCAGACATGTACAGCAGGAACAGAGCGTACAGTATGGACTTTTCCAGCCAGCAAGGGGAGCTCACAACAGCACACTCGTACAGCACAGCAGGGACAGGATAACAGCAGACTGTCTGCAGATCTACCTATACATCTGGAGGTAGGAGACAACGGGGATGGCAGCAGGGGACAGGCCTCTTGATTTGCCTGCACACTTTACTATGCCTTACTATCGGGGGTGCCTTATATTTGGGACTTCTGCAAAGTTCAGGGGGTGTCTTATTTTCAGGGGGTGCCTTATTTTCAGGGAAACACGATATATATATATATATATATATATATATATATATATATATATATATACACACACATATACATTGGAGACAGCATAATAACAATACATACAATAGAGACAACATAAGCTAACTTTATATAACATGTTAGGGCTCATGTCCACGGCCAGGTTTTCACCACCTATTATGCGTGCGTTGCGCACACACACGTGGTGCGCAGTGAAAGAAGTCAGTGAAAGTCAATGGACTGCGTGTAGATATGCAAGAGGAATAAATCCCAGCATGCTCTCTTTCTTTGTGTACCATGCAACGTGAGCCCTGTACACTTGTATGGGCTGCATGTGATACACTGCTCATACGCAATACATTGTTTCCATACGCATTGACACTCTAAACACTCCCCATCACATGGAACACCCCTTGTCGTCGTCGCCTCCCCCCCCCCACTCCCCATCACACGGAATGCCCCTCGTACCCCTCCCCCCACTCCCCATTACACAGAAGGCCCTTTGTTTCCCCCACACACACTCCCCATCACACAGAATGCCCCTCGTTCCCCACCTCCCACTCCCCATCACACAGGATCCCCCTCGTTCTCCCCCCCATCACACAGGATCCCTCTTGTTCTCTTTCCCCCATCACACAGTATCCCCCTCGTTTTTCCCCATTACACAGGATCCTCCTTGCTCTCCCCCATCACACAGGATCCCCCTCGTTCTCCCCCCCATCACACAGGGCCCCCCTCATTCTCCCCCCATCACACAGGGTGCCCCTCGTTCTCTCCCCCCATCACTGAGGGTTCCCCTCGTTCTCCCCCCCCCCATCACACAGGATCCCTCTTGTTCTCTTTCCCCCATCACACAGTATCCCCCTCGTTTTTCCCCATTACACAGGATCCTCCTTGTTCTCCCCCATCACACAGGATCCCCCTCGTTCTCCCCCCCATCACACAGGGCCCACCTCATTCTCCCCCATCACACAGGGTGCCCCTCGTTCTCTCCCCAACCAATGAGGTTGCTGGAATTGCTCAAGGCTACAGAAGTAGGGCTGAAAAGAAACATATGCGCGCGGGCCGGCAGCTTCTCCTGCACGCCGGCGTTTCCTCACGGACCTGCACTCAGGGGAGGAGTCTGAGCGGAGGTCCGGGAGGAAGCGCCGGCATGCAGGAGAAGCTGCCAGCCGGCGCAGAGACCTTAGTGAAAGTAACTGCGGTCAGTCCGTGTGAAAGAGGGCCCCCGGGGGCTCAGGGGCCGGGTCGCAACCGCGACCCCAGCAACCCCTATATGTACGCCTACGTGTGAGATATATATTTAGTTGTGTTGGTTTACTGTGGTACACAAAGTGCCTGTGCCTGTTAGGCCCCCTGTCCATGGGCTAGCAATGCTATGGAAAGCTTCGGCCCGCATGATACACGTCCGTGGACAGGGGGCCTTATGGTTAGGAGGTGGACAGCGGGGTCTAAGCAATTATAGTGCAACAAGCATAGTTCTTATCAGACTGGTTTATTAGCACAGTACACAGAGAGGATCATAGCCAGCAGAGGCTGTATGCAAATCCTAATATACAGAAGGAGTCTCAGCCAATCAGAGAGAATGTAAAGGCCTATTTAGACACAGCGATTATCGCTCAAAATTCGCTCAAAAGCCGTCTTTTGAGCGATAATCGTTATGTGTAAAGTTTTGCCCATCGTGCAGATTTCATTAAGCTGTTACTCATCGGTTTTTTTCAGCGTGCTGAAAGACAATGATGAGCCTTATCAGGGATACAGCTGATACTATTGTGTCAGCTGTATCCCGTCCCTGATAACAGGCTCGGTATAAAGAACAGAGCAGTCCAGCTCTGTTCTCCATACCTGGCACGTAGCACTCGGCTGTATAACAGCCGGGCTCTCCATGCAGAAAACATCTGGATGCAGAAGACAAGCGGGGACACCCTGTTTGTCTTCTGCATCCTCCGCTCCAAGCGCCCGGCTGTATAATAGCCGGGCGCTGGAGTGGGGGAGCAGATGTATACTGAAGACAAGCGGGGACACCCCGCTTGTCTTCTGCATCCTCCGCTCCTAGCACTCGGCTGTATAAGAGCTGGGCGCTGGATCAAGGGAACAGCTGTATGCAGTCTCCGCTGGCAGCGCAAGGTGATCGCTCATATTGAGCGATCATCTTGCACTGTAAATGACACAGCGATTGATCGCTCAAAATAACCAGCCCCAAACCTTTGTGGAAACTGACTTGCGGTGCGAAATTCAAATTCGCGGCATGTCAATTTTATCGCCATCTCCGCTGCAAAATTCACCCCCTCTCAATAAGTGGGTGAATTTCGTACAGGAATTTGTGATAAAACCTGCTTCAAAACCAGCACCAAATGTCCGCTGCTCTGTGTGGACCCAGGGTTTCATATCTGCGGACTAATCAGAGTGCCCATTCTGATCCCAAAGCACCTACAACGGGCACAAGCATCAGAACTGGACCATGGAGAATGGAAGAAGGTGGCCTGGTCTGATGAATTGTTTTCTTTTACACCATTTGGCGCTTTATTTATATGGCTCCTCAGAAGGAAGAAGAAGAAGGAAGTAAGACGAAGCATGGTAGCTTAGTGATTAGCACTGTTGCCTTGCAGCACTGAGGTCCTAGGTCCATATCTGACCAAGAACAACAGCTGCATGGAGTTTGTATGAGGGCTCAGTCACATGGGCGCATCGGCAACCGTACACCGGCGCCGATGCGCCCGTGTGACTGACAGTTGGAAGACTGAGCCCTGAATGTATGTAGAAACCCACACAAACATCCATGCAGATGATGTCCTTGGTCAGATTTGAATCTAGTGCTCCAGCATTGTGAGGCAGCAATACTAAGCGAAGATGAAAGAATTTGCAACAATCTTTTACAAGAGTTTGACTCAAAACAGGGTTTGACTACTTCACTCAACTCTAAGGGCGAGCACCCACTGGCGTTTGCGTTTTCCGCGGGAAAAAAACGCGTTTTCGCCGCGTTTCCCGTGTTTTTTCCGCACGTTTTTCGCGGCGTTTTTCGCGGCGTTTTCGCGGCTTTTCCATTAATTTCTATGGAGAAAAATAAGGACACATATGCAACTGACAGTTCCTATGTTAAAAACGCAAACGCAACGCAAAAAAAACGCCAGTGGACAGGAACACATGTTATCTCTATGCCTGTGCAGGAAAAACGCAAAACGCAAAACGCAGGTAAAAAAACGCCAGTGGGTGCTCGCCCTAAATGTGACTTACAGGCGATGTCAGAAAATAAAGAAAAATTTGATAACAAATGTATGTCACAGATAACTGACTTCTAGAAGCAGAAACCAAAAAGCGTCAACAGGGCGCAAAATATATTTACTATCAGCGGTATACATACCTAGAATCAATACTGTTTCAGATGGGTCCGACTCCTAACGCTAATACCAATTGGTTTAATCTTAACCTGGGAAAGATGGGTACCATCCTCTCAGAATACTCCTCTCTTGGGACTAAGCCTACAAATAAAACCAGGGAAGGTAGGACACCATTCATATGCTCCAGTAGGAGGGACAAAAGGTAAATGGGCGCCGGGCATGCACGGCCAGTTGGAGGCAGCCACTACTCCACAATATTTGTAGACAAAAAGGATAAAATAGGTCAGCACTTCCCAATAGAAATCTATAAGTCCATGTTAAAACATGGCTGCATGATTTTATGGCTGAGTTTCAGCCTGCATAAAAATAGTTGTTAAGTTGTTCGCCTGTCATTACATTTAAACGTCATTCGTTCAGTCTTTCAAATGACTTAGGGGGTGACGGGGGGGGGGGTGACTGTTTGCCCAGCTAAATAAAATGACTCATGCCTCAGTAGACAATGGCTTTTTCTTTGCACTAATTAAAAACCTCCCACTGATAGATTCTTCAAATATACACAGGCACACCTGAGCAAACAACATATACAGTGTTTTCAAACGATTATCTTTACGTGTAAACGCTCAATATTTGAAAGCAAAAGAGTGGTTGAGTTGTTTGTTCATTTGTTCAAACGACAATCATTGCATGTAAATGGGCCTTTATATAGTTTCACTGTGCTTGAGAAAATAAGCAATTGTCTGTGCCCATCGAAATTTATCACATGTACCTTTGTTAATCTGATCATCACATTAAAATAATCCATGGAGTATTCATCTACAGCCCTAACTGCTTGTTTTTTTATTTGTGGAGGGGTGGGGGCAAGTGATTGAGAGATAAGGACTTGGCAGAGGTAGAGAGAAGGTTTTACTGCCCCATCATAGGAGTAAGTCTTATCAGTGCAATACATTAATTATCAATATTTTGTGGCACCCCTGAGCACTGGTCTATTTCTTTCTTCTCTATGATATGACTATCATGCACTGAGAACCTTGGTTCTGTCTTTTTGATACTGCCACTTTTTGTTTGATGTCTGAGCTGTATAGAGGACCACCACTGACCATTGATATGGGAGGACCACCACTGACCACTGGTATGGGGGACCACCACTGACCACTGATATGGGGGGACCACCACTGACCACTGATATGGGGGGACCACCACTGACCACTGGTATCGCTCTTTTGTTCTCAGGAACAAAATTGGGTGACAATGTGGGCCTGCATTGAGCAAACACCAGAACACGAGGTGATGCCATTTACACTTCATTTTCTACTATTTATTCTCCATTGGAGTGCTGTCCAGTTTTTTAGGGCAGCTTCACACAAGCGTGTGCATACGCGTGCATAAAAACACGTGTCTATTATAACCAATGCATTCCCTATGGTGTGTTCACATGTCCATGTTTTACACGCGTGCGTGTGTAAAGATAGACATACGTGCACAATAGGGAATGCACACATTGCCTTTAATGGAGCCGTGGCTGCTGCCGGCAGTTCCATTGAAGGCAATAGTCTGCCAACACTCCTTAATTGTTTTTAATTGTTTTTCAGGGAAAAGCTTTAAATATAAGCCCTTCCCTGAAAAACAACCGTTTTAGTGTAAAAAAAAAATAGTTATATATACTTACCTGTCCGCCACTGCTGTGTCCCTCGCGGGATGAAGAACAGCTGTGGCAGGGGATTCTTTACACCCCGCTGGGAATGCAATTATTATTGAACACTGTGACAGTGCTGTACAGTGTTCAGTGACAAGGGGACTCCCCGCTGGGGAATTTTGACACGCACCACGGACCTATGGTGCACGCATGTCCTATCTTTTGCAGGTGTGTAAAATCTTTTGTACACCTGTAAAACACGGACATGTGAACACGCCATAGGGAACCAATGATTCTAATAGATGCGTGGTTTTGTGTGCACCTATATACGCACATAAACATGCTCGCATGAATGAGCCCTTATTCTGTGGATCAGTATGTTTACAGCGATACCAGATTCCTATGGGGTTTTTTTACTACTTTGAAAAAATAAAACTTATTAAAAACATTATCTATGTATCATCGCCATCTTCTGACTGCCACTGTTTTATTCTTCTATCCATGCAGATGTGTGAAGGTGTGATTTTTGTGGGACAACTAGTAGTTTCGATTGGTACCATTAGGGGGAAAATATGACTTTTGGTCGCTTTTATGAAAAAACTTTTTGAAGTCAGCGTGACCCATTTAAAAAGATCAGATTGTTACAGATGCAGTGATATCAAACGTGTAGCTTCTTAAGTTTTGATTTTTTTATAATTAATATGGGAAGAGCGGTGCTAAATTTTAAGGCCTCAGTCAGATGGGTGTTTTATGTGCGTATGTTACCTGCATTTGCGATCCGCATCTATTAAGAACCAATGTTTTTCAATGGCTGGGCTCACATGCCCAATAATTACCTGCGCACAATAATGCGCAGTGTTAAGTATAGGGCAGCAGATTTTAAAACGCTAGTCACTGCGGCATCCATCTTTTTTGGATGTGAAACCCCTGGATGCTGTCACATCGATGCTGTTCACCTTGCCCTCAATGGGGCCGGCGGCAGCAGCACCGACCCCATTGAGAACATACAATGAAGATCGCAATCATCTGCCACAGCTGTCACAGGATCGCAATGTTCTCTGTATGTCAATGGGGCTGCCGCCGGCCCAATTGAGCAAAGGTGAAACCCCTGGATGTGACAGCATCCAGGGGTTTCACATCCAAGGAATGCTCTGCTGCAGCTGTCACAGCCACAGCAGGGGATAGCGGGCAGCGCACTTTATATGCTCATAGAAGCAGCCAAGTGCGTTTTTTTCAGCGTGACGCCCGCTTTGGTCACCCAAATTGTTTTATGCATGTGTTTTTGCGCACATAGATTTGCGCAGAAAAATACCTGTCTGACTGAGCCCTGAAGATTTTTTTGTAATTGTTAAAAAGAAATATGTAATTTATTTTTACTTTTTGTAGTCCCCTAATGAGACTTGAACTAGCAACTATTTAATTGCTTATAGAATATACATTATATCTAACGCATTGTCACCTATGGGTTTGTGAAGCTATATGTTTTAGGGCTTATACAAATGGGTGTGTTTTAGCTCTGTTATGCATAATAGGATAAAACGAAACCATTGATTTTAATGGTTTTGTTTCCACTGTCCGGATTCTCAGAATTCTTGCGATCCAGTAAGAATCTGAAAGATAACACTAGTCAACATGATTTTTTTTTACAAAAACATTTAATGGTGATTCTAGTAGAATTTTTCGATCAGGCAGGTTTTTTGTGACACACATTTCAAGTTTTATAAAATTAGTACTTACCACGTTTCCCTGAAAATAAGACACTGTCTTATATTAATCTTCGTCTCCAAAAGAGGCAGTGTCTTATTTTCGGTGGGGGGGGGGGGGCTTAGACTCACCTGGCCCTCTGCGTCCCAATGCCTCGTGATGGTCTCTAGCGCCGCTGCGGCAAACTGTACTGTCTTCCACTCTGACATCTCAGCTTCTTCCTGGTGACGGGGCTTTGAATACACCGCCTCTAACAAAGCGAGCACTGTGATTGGATTGAGCGCCAGACAATCACAGCTTGCGCTCGATAAGCCAATCACACCCACTCAGTAAATGACATCACTGAATGGCTGTGATTGGCTCATCGAGTGCTGGCTGTGATTGGCTGGCGCTCAATCCAATCACAGCGCTCGCTTTGCTGGAGGCGGGGTAGTCAAAGTCCTGTCACCAGAAAGAAGCTGAGATGTCAGAGTGGAGGACACTACAGTTTGTCGCAGCACCACCGGAGACCATCACAAGGCATTGGGACGCTGCAGACCAGGTGAGTATTGATTTTTTTAAATGCAGAATACTAGGGCTTATTTTCGAGGGAGGGCTTCTATTTTAAGCCTCCCTCGAAAATCGGGGTAGGTCTTATTATTAGGGTAGTTCCTATTTTTGGGGAACACGGTATGTACATTTTACCTTGAAAGTTTTTCATGTTGATTGACAGGAATAGTTTGCTTGTGTAAGGTTGGGGATACTTATAAGAACTGGGCCCCACTTTATGCTGTTTATTATGTGTTAGGCTTCTTATTGGTTAGAAAAATGGTTCACATCATTGGCCATTTGTCATTTCGATGATTTGGAGGGAACCAAAGGACTATTTAATAGCTTGCTATTTTTGTTTAACTAACAGTAAAGGAATCACATCTAAAACAAAGTATAAAGTTAATTATCCCAATCTGTAATCTGCAATGAGGCCTGTCTTATATAGTGAAGAGTATCCTGTACCAAAATGTCCGGATTTTATGACCATAAGTGACAGCTCTAACTCTGACCTTACACTGAAGAGGAAACATACTGCAATTTGAGAAGTGATCCTACATTTGAAGTTAGTTGTTCATCACAACCTCACATTTTATCTCAGGAAGATCTTAATGATCTTTTCTGGGATTTAAACTTGTCTAAACACCAATCAGAACTTCTAAGTTCCAGGCTCAAAGGATGAAATCTACTTCTTAAACACATACAAATATGTAGATAACTTAGCTGTGATTTTAAACAATATTTTTCTGAAGAAAAATGTGTTATTTTTTGTAATAATGTTGTTCCCTTATAGAGGCACTTGGAAATCAACACCGTGTAGATGACAGGCGATTGTTAATAGAATCATTAAAAGTTATTTTGAAGGCTGCGCTTTTATGTAATGTTAACCCAGAGGATTGCAAAGCTCTCTGATTCATTTCAATGGGGCGGCTGCCAAGTCAATCACAGGCAGCGCTCGGCCATTCAATTACTTCAATGAATGGCTGAGCGCTGCCTGTGATTGGCTGAGCGCTCAGCCAATCAGACGCAGCCCTTTCAGCTTGCGAGGATTTTAAATCCCCACATGCTGAAAGAACTTAACAGTGACGGGACCCAAGCTGTTAAACGCGCCTGAGCCCCAGCAGCGGCGGAGAGGTAAGTATAGATTTTTTAAAATTTTTTAGACAAGATAGGAATTATTTTCAGGGAAGAGTTTATATTTAAAGCCCTTCCCTGAAAATCACTGCAGGGGTTGCCGGAAGACCATTACTTTTAATGGGGCCACCAGCAGCAACTGCGGCCCTATTGAAAGCACTGCTTCATGGACCTGCATTCACATGTGTTTGTGCTCATACTTAGGCGCGCCGGTTTTGTGCGCACCTATGTAAGCACAAGCACACACTCGTGTGAATGCACCCTAAGTGTATTAGAGCCCTAATTTTGCTGCTGTGGATCAACAGGGATTGAAATGTCTGTTCATCGGCTGATGGGCTATGTATAAAAGACAGGTCCTGGGTGGACACTCAGCAGTTTTTTTAACAGAGAGCCTTGTGAGGAATGAGCTGCCCCAGTACTAAAGAGATGTGCTTTCCTATACCAGAGAGAGAGAGTGCGAAAAAAGTGCAATTCTGGCTTTTTTTTCTGATGACATTCACTGTGCGGAGTAAATAATGCATTACTTTGATAAATTGGAATTTTATGGCTTCAGCGATACCAAATATGTCTTGGGATATTTAAAAAAAATAATAATTTATTATAAATATGGCAAAAAGGTTTTATTTTAAACTTTCATTATCTTTTATTTTTTAAATAGTTAATAAAACTTCCTAAAACTGATCTTTACATTTTTTTAAAGTTCCCATAGGGGACAAGAACTTGCAATGGTTTGATTGCTCGTGCAGTATGATATAATACCAGACTATTATATTATACCATGATCTGACAGATAATCTTTCAAGCCACACCACAGGCATGGCTTGATAGGAAATCTGCAACGTCAACTAAATGGCACACTCTGTCTCATTCGAGGGGGGCTGTTTGGGACCCCAAAAATCGATCGGGACATTTAAAGGTTTAATAGCTGCAATCAGATCAGAGGTGTCAGCTGTAAGAAAGAGCCAGTACCCGCATTGTATGGAGCGGGAGCGGCTTCCGATCTCCTTCCATACAAACCCCGAACCTCCAGGACACAAATGTACATCCTGGAGCATTAAGGAGTTAAGGACACCCTATTCACAGGTATGGACTGAGTTACAGCATCAATCGAATGTTAATAAACTGTTTACATTATATCCAAATAAGATTGTTGTATGTTATAGCCATATTATTCAGTAAAGCATTGTTTGTTCAACTGAATGGTATAAAGCCTCTCCATAAGCAGCATCATATTCCGCACCTGCAACTCGTTTCATAAAGTGACAGAATCGGCTAAATGGGTTTTAGCAGTTGATGGGGACCTTGAAGTTGGACTATCACTAATCTAACATTTATCACTTACGCAGTTGAGTAGGTGATAAATGATTGTGGCTGGAATTCTTTAATTTCCAAGGATTATTTAAGGTTTGAGGGTTTCAGACAAGGATCACAAAACACAGAGTCATTACTAGCTCTTACATAGTACCTATTTTTTTTTTTTGCCTTACTTTAGTCGGGATTCAAAAATTTAAGGGCGTAATAATTTAAATAAGAAAAATTGAAGACATTTTTACAGGACATTATATAAACCCTATATCTTTGCAGTTGTAGCAAAAAAAGAGCCTACTTAATATCTGGGGGAGATATTAGTACTTAATAGCATGTAGGCATTTTAATATGAGACCATTTTAATAGGCTCCAGTAAAAACAAGGACACAAATTGGTTTCTGTTTTGTTTGGGTGGATGGTCCTTATGACATCATCAGTAACGCGAGTTTTAAAGGGTGTTTAAAAGCTTTCAGTACATTTTATAACACGAGGCAGACTACATGTAAAACGTAGGAATGAATTCTTTCACTAAGGGAGAACATTTTCCAGCTGAGTCTCACAGCAAAAACATTGAATGCAAAGAAAATTTGTTTACATCCCAGCGTTCCCCAACCCCCACCCTGGAAAAGAGACTTCGTTTTCACACATCAATTTTATAATGTGCTGCTTCTTAAGATAATTATTCATGTCAACACACGTGGTCATTTTATAAACAATGAGGAAAAATACTTAAGTGAGAGAGGACTACTCCGTACAAGTGTTATGTATTAAATTTATGAGGTGTTTCAGTGTAAATGCATTGTTTTGAAGTATCCACTTATGGGGTATGATTTGCTTATTTGAAATGAAAACCATAAGTGGTAAAACCCTTCTATTCCACATCCGATAAAGGGATTAAATGCTAGTTGTTTCAGCCCCCACATCTTAAACATTCTGCTCAACTGATACTTAACCAGAGCTGTGCCGGAATCTAAAATCAATTCTGACATCATGGGAATGTTGAGGTTGCCAGATTTCCCTGCACAATGTAAAACCCTATGAAGGACACTTAGATAGATAGATATGAGATAGATAGATAGATAGATAGATAGATAGATAGATAGATAGATAGATAGATAGATAGATAGATATGAGATAGATAATCTATAGATAGATAGGAAATAGATAGATAGGAGATAGATAGATAGATATGAGAGAGAGAGATAGATAGATATGAGATAGATAGATAGATAGATAGATAGATAGATAAATAGATAGATAGATAGATAGATAGATAGATAGATAGATATAGATAGATATGAGATAGATAATCTACAGATAGATAGGAAATAGATAGATAGGAGATAGATAGATATGAGAGAGAGAGATAGATATGAGATAGATAGATAGATAGATAGATTGATAGATATGAGATAAATAATCTATAGATAGATAGGAGATAGATAGATAGGTGATAGATAGATAAATAGATATTAGAGAGATAGATAGATAGATAGATAGATAGATAGATAGATAGATAGATAGATATGAGATAGGTAGATAGATGGATAGATATGAGATAGATAGATAGATAGATAGATATGAGATAGGTAGATAGATGGATAGATAGGAGATAGATAGATAGATAGATAGATAGATAGATAGATAGATAGATAGATAGATAGATATGAGATAGATAGATAGATAGATAGATAAATAGATATGAGATAGATAGATAGATAGATAGATATGAGATAGATAGATAGATAGATAGATAGATAGATAGATAGATATGGGATAGATAGATAGATAGATAGATAGATAGATAGATAGATAGATAGATAGATAGATAGGAGATAGATATGAGATAGATAGATAGATAGATAGATAGATAGATATGAGATAGATAGATAGATAGATAGATAGATAGATAGATAGATAGATAGATAAGATTTAATGTAATTATCACGTGCTATTTGGTTGATAATATCAACTTGATATCTATCCTAAATTCAGTAAGCTTGAATTCATGCAGTGTTGCTTTTTAACTATTGTACCAAAACTAAAACCTAGAAGCATAGAAAATTGACAGCAGAAAAGGACCACGTGGTCCATCTTATCTGTCTTTATATTATTTCTTAGGATAGATCTATACTTATCCCAGACAGCTTGAGTTCGTTTATTGTTGATTTTCCAAGCACATCTGCTGGAAGTGTATTCCAAGCATTTACTACTCTTTCAGTCAAATAGTATTTTCTGATATTGCCTTTAATCTTCCCTCAACTAATCTCAGATTGTGCCCCCTTGTTCTAGTGCTTAACTTCCTAATTATTACATTTCCCTCCAGAACCTATTTGTACCTGTAACATATATAAAAGATTCCATCATGCCCCCCTCTTCCTTTTCCCCTCCTGTTATATATATATAGGTTTCCATTATGTCCCGTCTCCCTTCTCTCATCCTGTAACATATATAAAGGTTTTTATCATGCCCCCCATCTCTCCTCCTGTAACATATATAAGGGTTTCCATTATGCTTCTTCTTACTTCTATCTGCTTTAGGGTGGATTCACATGAGCATGTTTATGTGTGTACAGTTGTGCGCACAAAAACACGCACCTATTAGAACCATTGGTTACCTATGATGTGTTCACATGTATGTGTTTTACAGGCAAGCAAATGCACATACCTGCAAAACATAGGACATGCGTGCACCATAGGTCAGTGGTGCATGTCAATATTCCCCAGTGGGGAGTCCCCTTGTCACTGAACACTGTGACAGAACTGTCACAGTGTTCAGTGACAAGGGGACTCCCAATGGGGAGTAAAGAATCCCTTGCCACAGCTGTCACGGCAGTAACAGCTGTGGCAGAGGATCACAATGTTCTCCCATTGCTTTCAATGGGACCGGCACTTCTGCAGTCCCATCGAAAGCAATGGGCTGCTGGCAATCCCTGCTGGGATTTTCGGGGAAAGGCTTTAAATATAACCCCTTCCCTGAAAATCATTCCTAGAATGTGTTGAAAATTAAAAAAATATATACTCACCTCTCCTCAGCTGCTGGGGCTCAGGGGTGTCCAGCCTGTCTTCTCCCTGCACTGCTATGAAGCTTGAGTAGGCAAGAATTTAAAATCCCCACCTGCTGAAAGGGCTGTATCTGATTGGCTGAGTGCTCATCCAATCACAGGCAGCTCTTAGCCATTCACTGAATAAAAGCTGAGTGCTGCCTGCGATTAGTCATATCACTCAGCTAATCATAAGCACTGCTTGGGTATTCATTGAATTCAATCAATAGGACATGTGAGCGCTCCTTGATGGGGTACTGCAATGGATTGGCTTTCAGTAGCTTTCCTAATTAAGTCCACGACCACAGGATGCTGACAACTAAACTCTTTATTGCAGAATAACTCCATAGGAAGACGCCTTAAACGTTATAGCAAAATGGCCTGAAAGCCACACGGCAACACAAAGTCCAATTAATAAATGATTCCTCCCCATACAGAGAGGTACATCACATAAGCATCATCAATGTTTCAGTAGCAGTGTGGCTCTCCCTTTTGTTTGCATACTCAGTACCTCTGACACCTTCTTGATGCAGGGGTCTAAATTCACATAGCCCACGTTATACATCTATAATTATTGGAACCAATCACCCACCTTACAACCACTCAGTGCTGCACTTTCATGTCCAAATTACTCCATAGCTTCTGCTACACCTGCCTGATTCTACAGGCCTCTCATTTTGTTAACCTGGAACACCACACTTTGCGCATGGACCTTAGACCTAGGCACTGAACATCGTTTTTTGGGTACAGTACTTCTTTTATAAACTTTGAATTACCCAGTGAAAGTAGAGTGCTGCCCCTGCACCTTGAGTGATCTCTCACTATTTGTAGACAATATCAAATAACCCCCTAAGTGTGGGGCCATTAAATCCTAGAACAGTCCTGAAGGTCTTTCCTCCCTCTTATAACTGCATACAAACTGATTACCTTAGTGAGCAAATCTGGCAGACAGATCCGTAAAATGGTATATAGTTGGCCTACAGTTCTAAACAGTTGGCAATGAGTTTGACAGATCTACATTGCTACATTTTTATTCCAATGCAGCCTGTCTCCATAGAAGGCAATGAGAATAATCACAATACTTTCATTGTACTTCTTTTTATAACATGCATAAAAAGCAAACGATGCACTAAAACATGTTTGGCAAGAAAAGTATTACGTGAATGGAATTTTATCTTTAGGCCTTCGACCTGGATCACATTTATAAACAAATCACAAAAAAGGACATATTAAGTCAAAAATTACTACCAGTGGCCATACTAACTGATATACTGATACAAAATACAAAGGCAGGTAGAGAAACCACATCGTAGATTGCTATATGGAAAAGCATTGCACGGGTGCAATATATTCATATATATCTACCGCATACTGAGGGGGTGGCTGCTTAGTATTGTACATAGATAAGGCATACAAAGGACTCATCCTGGACAAACTTACAATAACAGATCTATGGTCACTCCGTAGATCCAAAGACACACAGCTCATTGAAAAACTGCTAACAATGACTTCGCATCCCCCTCTCAATCACCTACAGACCTTACATTTATCTAAAACCCTCGATAAGTTCAATAGAACATTTACATCCTCTCGCCCGCTAACGGAATTTGAGCGAGTCGCCGCGGCCAGACATACTCACAACAGGAAACTCTCAACTCTCAAAAAGAAGTTCATCGACCAGCAAGACAATTTCAGACCCACATTCATTAGATCCTGGGAAACGGAGCTCAAGATAAACTTATCAGACAAGGAGGTAAAATCCATCTTAGAAAATGCCCACGGGCACTCCAGGTGCATCAGATTGCAAGAAAACCATTACAAGCTTCTAACACGCTGGTACAAAACTCCAGACTGGCTCTTTGCCTACAAGCTTTCTAATTCTAATACATGTTGGCGATGTAGCGAACACATCGGCTCTCTGGTGCACATCTGGTGGTCCTGCCCACGAATAAGACCCTTCTGGGATCAGGTTGAATCTAAAATACGAGACATAACAAACAGCGCTTTCAGCCTTCTCCCGGAACATATTTTCCTTGCTAAACCATCAGCAAATTTCAGACCCTCCAAAACCAACTTGATCACGCACCTACTAGCAGCAGCAAAAACTCTTATTCCCTTACTCTGGCTCCAACCACAAGCTCCTACCTTCGCTCAGTGGCACACAAAGGTAAATGAAATCCGCAGATTTGAGGAGTTGTCGAGCTGGGCGAATAGAACGCATAAACAATTCGAGGAAATCTGGGGTCTTTGGCCTGGAAATATTACCGCTACTCATCAAATGGCCACAACGCAATAAAAACTAACTCTTTGACACTGCTGACGCACTTAGACCCGCCTAATACATAATTTAGACACAGCTAATTGGGCTGTAGGCTAACCACTAACATGTCTCATATCTCACCCCATAAAATTAATACCGCCGGAGACGCGAGAAGTACTAACTCCTTTCCCTCCCCCTTCCCCATCACCCCTCGACCCCCCCCCTCCCCGCACCCTCCCCCCTACCTTATTTTATGATTTTCTTGTTTAAAATAAAGAAAAAAAAAACTGTTTTTTGATGCTGTTCAACTAAGATTGTATGCAGATTGCAACACCTGTAACTTCATAATTGTTGATCTTACTTTGCTTCATTCAATAAATAAAGAATAAATAAAAAAAAATAAAATGATTAGTTACACAGTCGGCACTAAAATGACCATTTTATTCCATTGCTTTTCATACCATTTTTTTCTGCAATCATGCTGAAATAAAGTAGTTTACAGTCGTTGTTTTACAAAAAAAAAAAAAAAAAGCGTTTTTACGCGCATTTGTCACTTGCGTTTGCGACCCGCATCTATATAGACCCAATGCTTTTCAATGGGAGTGGTCACATGTGCAAATTTTACATGTGCATAGATGCATGCAGCGGAAATTATAAGACACAACGATTCGCAGAACGCATGTAACTGTATTCTGTGGCAAATCGGTGTTCTGTGTATGCGAAACCCCTTGTTTCACCTTGTGCTCAATATGGCCGGTGGCAGCAGCGCCGACCCCATTGAGAACATATATATATATATATATATATGTATATATAAGATATATATATAAGATCGTGATCCTTTACCACAGCTGTCACAGAGGAGCACAATGTTCTCCCATTGAATTCAATGGAGCCGGAAATACAGCCAGCTCCATTGAAAGCATTGGGCTGCCGGCAAGCGCTTGTTACGGCACTCTGCCCCCCGAGCGCCAGATGGGGTGCCCTGATCTTCCTGCACCCCACTGTCCCTGCCTACTTGCCTCGGCCCTGGCTAACCCCAGGCGGACAACTGGGCGGCGGTCCCTGCTCTGGCTAGGGACCTGGCAACTACCTAGATGGAAACTCACTAACAGGGGACAGAGTGCCGACAGAAGAGGCAGGTGGAACAAACCAACAGAACTTACAAGTACCAGCAGGGCTGGAGATGGAGCTCACAGGCAAACTGACAGGACACTGAATAGCAACTAGTGCTGACTGAGACAGACCAGACTAGAGGCTAACAGAACCAACAGAAACTGACTGAGCAAAGGATAGCAAGAAGGAGCTGACAGACAACTAGGGACTGGCTGAGGTAAACTGCAGACAGACTGACTAGATGAAAGCAGAACCAATAACTGGCAGTGAGCTCAACTCACTGCCAGTCTTTTAACCACACAGCTCCGCCCAGGGGCGGAGGGTGGGAGGAGGCCACTCCACCCCCTGCTGTATAAGAAGAACGGAGGAGTGCGGGCGGCACCCTACGGGCGGACACGCCCACGCCGCCGCCCACCGGCCACCCCAAGCTGCTGGGATGCCCTCGACACAGGGCTCCAGGCCGCCGGGGGCCGACGCCGGAGTGACGCGCACTGACAGCGGGACCCCGTGCCGCGCTGTATGGTAACAGCGCTGTAGTAATTTTCGTGGAAGGGCTTCAAATATAAGCCCTTCCCTGAAAAACAATCCAAAAATGTGTAAAAAAAAAATCTATACTCACCTTTCTGCAGCTGCCGGGGCACAGCCGCGTCCAGCCGGCTCTTCTCCCTGCACTGCTCTCAGTAGTATTCAGCAGGCGGGGATTTAAAATCCCCGGCTGCTGAATTGGCTGCCTCTGATTGGTCCCAGCCCTGAGCCAATCAGAGGCAGCACTCACTCATTCATGAATTCATAAATAGGTGAGTGCTGCCTCTGATTGGCTGAGCACTGCCTCTAAGTAAAAATACCTAGAAAGGATTAACTACTAGGTAAAGTTTAGGTATAACTGGTAGAGCTCCTAATAGTTTTTGTGGTTTTACATATTTAATCCAAGTGGGAAAGTGTATTCAAACTTTTATACCTTGGCTACAATTTGTCCAAGTAGACAAAATAGAATGAAATTTTGGTAGTGCAATTGTATTACTTGCAAACATTTATTCATGTGTATATGTCTGGTTGATCGACTGGATAGTTTCTCCTAGATTTCTCCTAGGTCTCAGTAAAGCACATATTTTGCTACCTAAAATTATACGTTTAGATGGGATTGTATGAAAATCCAAATTTAGAAGTACTATTGATGGAGATTTTTAAATTACGTGACCAACCGGAGTTGCCGGCAAATCAAATACAGCATCTCAGAATTGTTGGACAGAAGGGCAACTCCATAATACACATAGCAAAGTCCCTCTTTATCCAATAACCACGTGAACAGTTAGAATATAGTTGAGATAAATGTACCGGTGTAGTACCATCTCAAATTAATCTTCATTCGTGTTTTAATGCGTTTTAATGTGTGTACTACATTAAAGTGCTTTGTGTGTTAAAATAATCGCCTGTTTCCATTCCTTTTCCTTAAATGTCTAGTTTGACTCATTTTCCCATTCTTTTAATGGATACATTTTCTGGAAATATGAACGATCATGAAGTAATGTATATATATGTTTCCACCCTTTCATTTTACTCAAAAATATCTTGAATATGTGTGTATTAGAGATGAGCGAGCGTACTCGGCAACGCCCCTTTTTCGCCCGAGTACCGCGATTTTCGAGTACTTCCGTACTCGGGCGAAAAGATTCGGGGGGCGCCGTGGGTGAGTGGGGGGTTGCAGCGGGGAGTAGGGGGGAGAGGGAGAGAGAGAGAGGGCTCCCCCCTGTTCCCCGCTGCTACCCCCCGCGCCGCCACGCCTCCCCCCGCCCCCCGGCGCCCCCCGAATCTTTTCACCCGAGTAATGAAGTACTCGAAAATCGCGGTGCTTGATCGAGTAATTACTCGAAACGAGTATACTCGCTCATCTCTAGTGTGTATATACCTTTAGTAAAGTAGGTTTGTGCCTTTGAGGAAAACATTGTATTTGTAGATATTTGTGTCTCCTGAATTTAGGGAGTATTCAGTTCGGAGTTCTTTAAATGGGACAAAGAATTCGTTTTGCAATGTATGTGCAAGGTTGGATATGCCCCTTGAAAGCCAATGTGATACGTTCAAGTGGGGCAGGACCTGTTGAAAGAAGTCAAGAGAAATATAGTCCTTTGGAAAGGCATTGTGGGGTTTCGCCAATTTTTGACATTTTTGCCATATTTTTAAGGATACTAAATTGACCCAATGTTCACTACCTGAACATAAAATGTTTGGAAAATAGTTGTAAGTGTTTTAAGAACTGTCAAGCTGAGGATTTGGCTTGAGCAGTTCACTGTCCATGGCTTGGTCTTCCACGTTTTGGGGACATGGCAACAGTCAAACTGGTAAGTACTTCATATGAACGTCGCTTAGCAACGCTTGACTCCCCCTAGTGGCACTGTTGGCTGAAGCACAACAGCACCGCTAGATCTAACATAGGAACTTTGACCTCTCCTGACAGGTCACTTAATGTATCAAACTCAAATTTTATGATTTTACGGTGGTGGTGAGGATGTACCAAATCTAATGACACCAAAATCATCCACCAAAGGTTACGCAAAGGGGTCAAAGTGTGGTGCAAGAAAAAGCCTGTGGACTTTTTTATATTAGATAAGGGTTAATGAAGAAAGGTATGAGTGTGAAGGTAAGTTTCATAATGAAAGCACTAGTAAGGATTTGATATAGACAGGAAAGGCTAGGTGTTGCTTTATGTTTTGGGAGTTTAAAACACCAACAAGGAGCAACTTCCAACATATGTGTAGCAATAAAATAGTCTTGGATATCTGGAAGGCCCAACCCTCCTACCCATCTGTCTTTAGAAAGAACTGTTCTAGCCACCTTGGATTTATGCTGTGCCCAGATAAATCAGGAGAGTATTTTGTTTGCTTTAGAAAAGGAATGCTGTGAGAGTTCTATTGAGAGAGTAAGGCTGGGTTCACACTGGGCGTATTCCCGGCGGAAATCGCGCGGTTTGGCCGCAGCAAAAACCACGAGATTTCTGCCAGGAGAACCACCGCAGAAAAACCCGTGGCGGCTTTGAAGCGGCCCGGCCGCTCGCTTTTCCGCTGCGGCCGGTGCTCCCATAGAGGAGAGCGCGGCCGCGGCGGAAGAAAAGATAAATAGACATGCTGCATATTCTGAAACCGCGGCTGCGTCCGCTGCAGCCGCGGTTCCAGCCTGACTTACCGCAGCGGATTGGCCGTCCCGTGTGGATGAGATTTCTGAGAAATCTCGTCCATATGGCTGGCTAATCCCGAGATTAGCGGCCGCGGGCGGATTTGCCGCGGCAAAATTTTGCATGGAATTTCCGCGGCAAATCCGCCCTGTGTGAACCCAGCCTAAGCAATAGGTAAAGTATCATTTTGAAAGTATTCTCTAAGACTCTTTCTGAAGTACCTTAAGCATAGGTTTAAAATTGCACTGGTAGAGTTTCTTATGGGAAGCAGCTATTGATTTGAGATTTTTATGTGTTGATTTTGTAGTAAGAAGTTTGCCAGAATTCTTTCATCACCTCCCTTGTCGTTAGCGGTTGTTTAAGATGACTTTTCAATCAGTTTAAAAAACCTTGTAAGCTCGCTCGCTTGTCGTACATGTAAATGCTCCCTGCTTAGCGCTTCACATAGGAGGCCTTAGTGGTGACATCAGCGCTTGTGCAGTCATCCAAAGGACTTTTTCTGAGGAGTTGGAGTATAGCAAATATATAGCTTTAATGAAATGACCCCTCAAACCCTTCTCTTTTAGGGCTCAGTCAGGCGGGCATTTTTATGTGCAAATTTTTGTGCACAAAATGCATACGTAAAGAAAATTGCGTGACCGAAGCGTGCATCATGCAGAAAAAAACGCACAGTGCAGAGTTTTCTAAAGAATGCAATAGCAGGCAACAGTAAGTACTGCGTTTTTGAGAAATTTTTTTGCGAACGCAGATAGCCGCGTTTTAAAATACGGTGTCCTATAAGTTGCATCATGGACTTTTTTGCGCATGTAAAAATCGGACATGTGACCACTGCCATTGAAAAGCATTGGTTCTGTTAGATGCGAATCGCAAATGCACAAAACATACGCAGCGAACAAACGCCCGTCTGACTGAGACCATAAGCTGTGAAAGCGTATGTTAAATTTATTTGGTCATATGCTTTCTCTGCAGCTAAAGCAAGACGAGTTTTTGTCATTTTGCTATAATGGGCAACATTAAAGACACATCCGGTATGATCCAGAGCTTGCCTATCTTTTACAAAACCCACTTGATCCTTTGAAATCAGAATTGGCAAAACAGGAGCTAGTCTAGATGCTAATAACTTTACATAAAGTTTAATATGTGTGTTTAATAATGGAATAGGATGAAAATTTAGGTGAGTGTCTGGTTGTTTCCTTGCTTAAGGTAGGGTGACTAGGGTCGGGAGCGGTATCACCTCCCCTTAAGGGGAACACGTAGAAGGTGTGTGGATACTCCTAGGAGGTGAGTGAGCAGACTTATAAGGTCATTCATGCTCCTCTGAGAAATACATGCAAATAAGGAAGATAGGACAATACCTCTGCAGCGCCACCTATTGGATGGCAGCATTCCTTCAAATCAAAATCAGACCCTTTAAACAAGTCTTTAAAACAATGATTGAGAATTTAAATCCCAAACCAGAAATCTATACACAGGTAGCTGTTTCGGGCGACTAGTAATGCCTGTGTATTTTTTTTTTTTGAGAAAGAGCCTGTTATCATTGCTAGTTAGAATATTTTACACATAAATGGGGATGGAATTTCTTAAAATGTCTTATAGTACACATTTGTAAGTTTATATGGGCCTGGTGACTTACCAGATGGTAGGGAGTTGATACATTTAAGTATTTTGGCACTGGTTATTGGGGTGTCAAGTAGTTGTTTTTGGGTTTTCAAAATGAATAGGTGGATTGAGCTTTTATAAAAATTGTTGGACCAGTTGAAATGTAAATTGATTAGAGATGAGCGAGCGTACTCGGATAAGCGGTACTCGCTCGAGTAATTGGCTTTATCCGAGTATCGCTGTGCACGGGGCTAAAGGTTCGGGTGCCGCTGCGGCTGACAGGTGAGTCGCAGCGGGGAGCAGGGGAGAGCGGGCGGGAGAGAAGGAGAGAAAGATCTTACCTCCGTTCCTCCCCGCTCTCCACTGCAGCTCCCCGCTCCGTGCCGCCACCCGAATCTTTAGCCCCGAGCACAGCGGTACTCGGATAAAGCCAATTACTCGAGCGAGTACCGCTTATCCGAGTACGCTCGCTCATCTCTAAAATTGATCATTATTCGAATTATCAAGTAAAGTATCAAGCCCGGGCTCAGTCTTACGGGCATTTTAACATCCAATTATTCGTGCAGTAAAAAGATCGCACTATATAGAACCAATGCTTTCCAATGGCAGCAGTCATATATGCGAATTTTACAAGCGCAAAAAATATAGGACACCGTTTGTTAAAACGCAGGTAATTGCGGCATCGGTCTTCTTTGCATGTGAAACACTTGATTGCTGTCACATCCAGGGGTTTCACCTTGTGATCAATGGTGCCGGCGGCAGCAGCACCGACCCTATTGAGAACATATAGTGAATATCGCGATCCTGTAACAACTGTGGCAGAGGACCGCAATGTTCTCCCATTGAATTAAATGGAGCCGGCGCTACAATGGGCTGCCGGCAAGCCCTGCAGTGATTTTCAGGGAAGGGCTTTAAATGTAAGCCCTTACCTGAAAATCATCCCTAAAATGTGTGAAAAAAACAAAAACATATATACTCACCTCTCAGCAGCTGCTGGGGCTCAAGCATTCAGCCGGGTCTTTTCCTGCACTGCTGTAAAGTGATTTCAGCAGGCAAGAATTTAAAATCCCCGCCTGCTGAAAGGGCTGCCTCTGATTGGCTGAGCACTGTGACCAATCAGAGGCAGCTCTCAGCTATTGAATGACAGCTGCCTGTGATTGGTCCCTGTGCTCAGCCTTTTAGAGGCAGCACTCACCCATTCATTGAATTCGGCCAGGTCCGGATTTTCCTGCATGCCACCGGCTTCTGTCACGTGAATTTTTGAACACATGCGTTATGTGCACAAAAATTTGCGCCTTTAAACGCCCGTGTGGCAGAGCCCTTAGGCTACATCTTTTGGGTTTGTAAATTGCCGTATTTGTTGCGATCCAATAAGTACGGAATCCACGATTTAATATGTGTAGCTTTAGGGCGAGAAGTCAAAAGCTTCCCTGATCTATTTTTTTCCGAATAGAATCGAGCTTTAATATTTTGTCATTTTCCTAATAGTTTTGCAGTAGATATCATTAAAGCTTATGTTTGCATTGAAAAGGTTCATCTGCTTGTTGAGGTTGATTTTGTTTGTGCTGTATGTCAAGAATCTTAATCTTATTGAGTAACTCATTCAAAGCTTTGGTTATTTTTTTTAATGTAATGATGACCTATTCTGATAAAGGAGCCCTTTATGTATCCTCTGGAGCATGCCACAAGGTATGAGGACTTAAATCAGAGGAGTCATTAATAGCAAAATATTGCATTAAATCTCTTTCCCAATCAGTTCTATGTTTCAATTGTTATACCAAAAAGTCATTACTACGCCAAATGCACATTGGTGTTTGATTATGATGTTCTGTTAAAGTCAAGGATATTGTGGCATGATCAGACCAAGCATATCAATCCTTGAATAGCCACTGTAAACTTGTGAATACAATGAATAATCCCTTTCAGAATTGTGCATAGCTAGCCATACAATAAAGAGTTCTTCCCTCCACCATATGTCATGTAGCAATTGTGCTTGGCTATGTAGTTCAGAGGTGGTGTCCATAGTGACATCTAAATCTGCGGCTAAAGTCTCCACAAATGATTAAAATGGTTCTCCAGTGAAATACTAGTGATGACCTATCATCAGGATAGGTCATCAATAGTTGATCGGCCAGGGTCCGTTGCTCAGGACCCCGACTGATCAGCTAAGCGAGCACATGCTGTCAGTGCCGACTGCCGTGTAGTGGCCGGCGCTTGTAACTGCAGGCATGGGTCCCATTGGAATCAATGTCAATCAGGTTGTTCCAAGTGTACTTATTAATCCAGTACTGTTCGCAAGGAAAGCTAGAGAGCTGGTTAAGGATGAGTTGATCTGCGGGATTTCACCACCTGCCACTCTTCTGGCCGTTTTTAAGTGGATGGTTTAGAGTTAGAGATGAACGAGCGTACTCGTTAAGGAAAAATACTCGAGCAAGTATTGCCATTTTCGAGTACATGGCTGGCGGGGGTGAGCGGTGAGTTGCGGGAGTGAGCATGGAGGAGCGAGGGGGAGAGAGGGAGAGAGAGAGATATTCCCCCTGTTCCTCCCCGCTCTCTGCCTTTTTATGACCAAGTCCTGTGGGGTGCAGTTTAACAGTAGTGTTTTCACTAAGGTTTGTACATATTGTATCAGTTCTGAAGGGGACACTATCTCTAGAATTCTCCTGAACTTGATATTGTTGGGGCACAACCTGACATCTAAGTCCACCATTTCGCTGCAAAGCTGCTCAATTTTGAATTCCAATAGAGCTCCTCTAAATTCACTGTGTAGGCCAAATTAGGTATTCAGAAGTTTTGTGCACAAAAGGTAACAAATTGACACAATGCTCTGTATCAAGCCAGTACGCTTCTGATTTATGCAAAAGAATACAATCGCTTTTACGGACAAACGTTACATCACAAAATAGGAGTATACAACAAGAGTTATTGTGCTCATACAGGATTGGGTAATACAATAATATGGTAATTCACATGTTAGTAAAGTATCAAAAGTAGAGATGAACGAACGTGCTCGTTTAGGACAATTACTCGATCGAGCATCGCTTTTTTCGAGTAACTGCCTACTCGGGCAAAAAGATTCAGAGGGCAGCGAGGTGGAGCAGGGGGTAGCAGGGGGGAACAGGGGGAGCTCTCTCTCTTTCCCTCCACTCCTCACCGCAACCCCCGCTCACCCCCGGCACCCGCTGAATCTTTTCACCCGATTAGGCAGTTACTCGAAAAAAGCGATGCTCGATCGAGTAATTGCTCTAAACGAGCACGTTCGCTCATCTCTAATCAAAAGTGAAAGAATTTGCAGAGGTATATCATGTTATCTGTAAGGGAGCAGCTTATCCAATCAAAATACACAACTGTTCTGTGAGAATCATGTGTAGGAGTCATACACAAGAGCCTAACACATTCTGATGTTGTACATGAACACGCTTAACCATTTAACTGCTTAGCTTGTTACTAAGAGAGTAGGTATAACAGTGCGGATATATATATTAGCCTAAGCTGATATAAGAAACACATGACAAAGAAATATATGATATATAGCATACAAATATCATTACTATAACAGTATGTATCTATGAGGTTATTAAGCGAAGATGAAAATTTAGCCATTTTAGTCTCTACATGTGTAATTCTCTGCTATGTCTCTGCCATGCCCGAGTTTAGAGGTTAGGTTATGTGAGCCAAATTGTTTTGGAGAGAGAGTTGCAATGCATTCAGCATATTTTTCATAGATGTGTCTGTAACTGACATGTCACTAACTGGTATATCATCAAAGGTACTTGTTTGGTCACTCACTCCTTCTCCTGGTTGCCTCTACATATGATCCATTTTCTGTTTCTGTTTCACTGAGCTATATGATGGAGAGGACGTCTCTTTTGCCATTTGGCTTGGTAGATGATCATGATGACTCATATGCTTAGAGTACTACCTTCAGTCTTTCTTTAGCTCTTTCAAGATGATGAGCGAAACCTTGTGGTGAAACTATATTAGTAGTTCAGAGTAGTGTTGCTGCTTCATTCCCTCAGTGGTCAGGTGCTCAGTTACCGAAGGTTCGGGCCAACGCTCCAAGTGATCAGATTCCGGGAAGGTCCCCTGTGAGCTTCCGGGCATGCCATCTAGGTCTCCCTCCGGGAACCGGGAGAGATAGAAATTGATGAAATTGATGTACCTTCCTGTGCTGGCCATCGTCCGCCTTCCCCTCCATGGCATACTGTGTTCTTTAGCCGCAGATGGAGTTGTAGTTTCTGGAGTATACAACATTCATATGTCTGGTCTCCCACACATTGCACAGCACACATATGGATGCTGCATTGATAGGTCACTTAAAAGACCAGCAATACACAGCCAAGAGGTAAAGTTGTAAGGAGGCCCCATACTGAACTTTTGCACCCAGGCCTACGAGCCTTTAATTACGACTCAGTTTTTCATCAAGAATTGCATAAAACTGAGCGTAGTGTGGGCAGGTGCTTGTCATGATGAAAGGACCGGTCACCTGTTTGTCACAAATCGGGATGCTTTATCTATACATTATGACGCAACCTTTTCAAAACTTTCAAAAAATTTTTTATTTGACAACAGACACTGGTACTAGTAATGCCCCGCCCAACAAAAGGATATTCCTGTTTCTTTTGAGTACCCCCTTGTATGCTAAAGTAGCATATTTCTACTACTTTAATATAGTATGTTCTGTATTCCTCAACAGATAGGCATGTTTTTTTCCTTTTTTATAATGTACCCTAATATTTTGTCAGGGGTATTTTCTGTCCTTTAATAGTATATGATTTTCCTACACTTATATTACTAGTAATCACACATAATAACATAAATTAGGAATGTAATATGAGTTGAATGTTACCATGCGGTGGTTGCTTGTCCTCTCGGGGTGGCGGTGTGTGGGGTCCTGCAGTCAGGGCGCGTCCCCTCAGCTTGTTGTCCAGCTGCCGGGGGCGCAGGTGCCTGGCCAGCATGGTGCTGGTGGCACGCGGCGCCGTACGCGTGCACCTGCCGTGCACGAGCTCCCTTTTATTATGTTCTGTTGGGAGTTGGCTGTCTCCCTCTCTCCGCCCCTGGGCGGAGGCTTTTGTTTAAACGTCCAGCAGAGACTGGCAATCACTGCCAGTTATTGGTTTCCCTCTGTGTGCTAGCTAGTCTGCCTCTGTTGGTCTCCTGCTTCTGTTATCTTGTCTGCTATACTTTGCTATTATCCGCCAGGTTTTTCCAGCTGCCTCAGTTCTGCTTAGTATTGCTTGTGTTGGTGATTTACATCTGCCTTTTCTGTCAGTATTCTACCCTTTCCAGCGTCCTTTTTTTGGTCCCTAGTGAGAGTAGGGATAGCCGCTTAGTTCCCCGCCTGGGGTTAGCCAGGAGTGGAGGCAAGCAGACAGGGACAAGGGTTGTGGGTGAGATCCAAAGCACCTGGGCTGGCGTATCCAGGGTAGTATACTATAACATTGCAGTTAAACTATTATTATCATTTAATTTTACTTTAATGGAAAATTTATCAAAATGGCTATTATTTGCCACAGATTTTTCTGCAAATCTACATGTAATCCTTGACAAAATATGCATGTTACAAATCTATTCTGCTGGAGATTTGAGGCAAATCCTCTTTTTAATGTAAGTTTTAATGTTTTACGTGGCAACTCTATGTGCATGGTAGATTTGAAATATCGTTAGGTAATCAAATTGTGTACTTCTTAAAAATAAAGACTTTCTAAGGAATGCCACCCAAATACACATAATAATTACAGACTGCAGACAACAACAGATGGTGAAACCTTCTTAATGTTAAATATGCATCTGGTACAGAAGTTCAATACACAGAAATCAGGTTCACTACTGTTTTCCTCTACTTTGCGGAAGTCTGGGTTTTGTTCATTTAATTTGAATTTTATGTGTTAAGACTGGGAACACACCATGCATTAACCTTTTCAATGCTAGAAACTGGTTGTAAAGATTATTTAGCTCTGTATGCACCAGTGGCAGATTATAATAAGGGCATTTTAAGGTGTTAGCCAAAAGTCCAGCAGAGAATAAGCCTACTTTTCCCATCAAGACTTACTATTATAGAACCTTCTGGAAGAGACATGTCCTATAATCACAGTAAGCAGATAGATATGTTCTTCATTTTTCATTGCAATTTAGTCACTCATAGTTATAAATTATTACCATAGTTAAACCTTGTGCAGAGATTGTTTGTATAGGAATGGATGCCTAAATGCTCTACCCTTTGCTTTACATCCTTTATTAGCCATGCACCAACACCATAGAAAATTACTTTTTTTTAATGCAGACACTGAGAAACTTAAGTTATCATTCAAAATAGTTCTTTGCTAGAGATGAGCGAATATACTCGTTTCGAGTAATTACTCGATCAAGCACCGCGATTTTCGAGTACTTCCGTACTCGGGTGAAAAGATTCAGGGGGTGCCGGGGGGCGGGGGGAGGCGTGGCGGAGCGGGGGGTAGCAGCGGGGAACAGGGGGGAGCCCTCTCTCTCTCCCTCTCCCCCCCACTCCCCGCTGCAACCCCCCACTCACCCACGGCGCCCCCCCGAATCTTTTCGCCCGAGTACGGAAGTACTCGAAAATCGCGGCGCTTGGGCGAAAAAGGGGCATGGCCGAGTAGGTTCGCTCATCTCTATTCTTTGCACATATTTTTTGTACCTGCATAAGAATTTATTTTGTCCCTTTCATTTTTTATCAGGCACAACCTCATTTTTTTACCATTGGCTGTGCATAGTATTTTGTCTCGGATTAGCTCAGTCCCATTCATGTGAATAGGACTGATCTTACAGCAATCTCACTCTGAGAACAATCACACATTGCTCTACTGACTAACACGGTACCAAACCAATTTTGTTTCGTAGGACTGATCTGTAATACCAGGCACAGATACTGCTAAAAGTACCCAAGAATAGGCTATTCATCTTGTAGTCCCAGAGAACGCCTTTTATTCCACTGAAGTATTTACAGTATCAGAAAGAAAATGAGGGTTGTGGCTACAATGAGCTCATCGATGGAGGACGCCTTGTGGGTAAGAGTTGTCCAAACTGGTCTACCCTTTTAAACATCAACAGTATACAATCCAGAGCCTAGGTTTTCTAAATTTGTCTTCCCAATATGCTTTGCATATTATCTTGTGTATTGACCTCTGACTACAGTCTCATGCTTGATTTTGATGCAATAATCATGTAGAAATGTTATTATGGCTCCAATTATAAAGTATGGCAAAAATTCAGACTGGGAAAACCCTTAATCAAGCCTATAGACAATAGGAAATTCCACTTGTCCTGTTACCTTCATCTGTAGATGTCAGGCAGATGGATGTGCCAACTTGCCACATACCAGTTTGACATTGGTCTAACTAAGGAGGCAGCACTTGGGAAACCCTGGTTTTCTCCCTTGACCCCTTCAAGCGTGATACAGTCTTTGCTTCAGGGTCCCTAAACCATTATTTGCACAGACAGTCGCCCCAATTCTGTGGCTGATGATGCTGCACTGAGCTGAGGAACAGAAATGTATCAAAGGTCAGGGATGGTGGCATTATAGCAATAGTGAGGTTCATATAATAAGTCAGGGCAGGCAGCAAATTATAACATAGTCCAGTAATCAGAGTTGAGGTCAGGGAGCAAAGAAGGCATAGCAGTCAAGGATCAGACAGGAGTCAAAACCAGAATATACACAAACAATTGCTTTATTACAAATAGCAGTAGGAGAAAAAATTGCTTAGGTATCTATCCCTGGAGATGGATGCCTGATATAGTAGATGCAGGAATAAAATTTGAGGGGATGAAGGTTTAGGAAGTACATACTGTTCCATTAAGAGAGGGGGCAGAAACGCGCAAGCCCTACGGGCAAACATCATGGACACCAAATGCAAGTGAGAGGCGAAGCAGGGGAGTAACACGCTGTGACATTGGTCTTGATAAAAGGCTATTCCAGCCCAAACTGTTGTCATGCTTTATCAGTGGAGCCAAAATACAATTGCTCTATGATTATTCCATCAAAATCAAGTGTGTGCTCTACTACTTGCTATTTTCTGGACTTATTGCACTTGCTCCATATATACCTTGATATTAACTGGGGAATGCTGTCATAATCTTCTATCTACAATCTCATACTTGTGAATTTCACCAGCCAGATGCATAATATATATTTCTATACTTGTGATTTTAGATAAGTAGTTCTATAAGTGACGAGTAGTGAAAATAATTCTATGTAAAGGGGTTACACCAAGATATACATCCTTTTTGAGAATTTGGGGCTCGAGGTGGTCAACTGACTGCTCTAGGCACCCCCAGCAAACAGTTGAGTTTGCCATGGATAGCTTTAGCCATCCTGACATTCAGCAGCTGCTACAGGGGAAATGTAGTATTAAAGATCAGTCATTCATATGAATGGCTGTCCTGTAACAACTATACTGCAGCAGGTCTGCCAGAATGGGAACTGTTTTTACAGAGCAGCTTTCCATTCTAGAACATAGTGTGCAGGGTTGCCAGCCTGAATTTTTTGTTTTTCTGGACAGCTTATTAAAAACTTATTGACGACTAGAGATGAGCGAGCACCAAAATGCTTGGGTGCTCGTTGCTCGAGTCGAACTTTCCGCGATGCTCGAGGGTTCGTTTCGAGTAACAAACCCCATTGAAGTCAATGGGCGACTCGAGCATTTTTGTATATCGCCGATGCTATCTAAGGTTTTCATTGGTGAAAATCTGCAAAACCCAAGAAAGTGCTGGAAACGACACAGCAACGGATAGGGCAGGCGAGGGGCAACATGCTGGGCTGCATTTCAGGTTCCCAGGTCCCACTACTTAGCCACAATAGCGGCAAGAGTGCCCCCCCCTATCAATTTTTACTTTGGAAAAACCCTCATTAGCAATGCATACCTTAGCTAAGCACCACACTACCTCCAACAAAGCACAAGCACTGCCTGCGGGACACACCCCTGCCTCTTCTCCTGGGTTACATGCTGCCCAACCCCCCCCCCCCCCCCGCACGACCCAGTGTCCACAGCGCACACCAAAGTGTCCCTGCGCAGCCTTCAGCTGCCCTCATGCCACACGCTGGTCTCACAGCCACACCACCCTCATGTCTATTTATAAGTGCGTCTGCCATGAGGAGGAAACGGAGGCACACACTGCAGAGGGTTGGCAGGGCCAGGCAGCGACCCTTTTTAAAAGGGGCAGGGCGATAGCCCACAATGCTGTACAGAAGCAATGAGACATCCAATCCTGTGCCACCTCCATCAGGAGCTGCACACGTGGGCATAGCAATGGGGAATCCGTGTGCCACACAGTATTCATTCTGTCAAGGTGTCGCATAGCTCAAATCACACTGCAAGGTGAAAGCCGTCAGCGCTCTGCCCTCTACCCAAGTCAGTCAGTGCCTTTGTGCCAGACAGGTCAAACACCGCGATGGGAACTAAGTTTGCACCGACAGCATAGGTGGGTCCTAGGAAGCCCAAGACATGAACAAAAAATTGATCTGAGCGGCCAAACATGGCAGACTTGCACCGCGCCCACGACATAGGCCTCGGCCCACAGCTTCAGCAGTCCTAGGCAGGAAGCGGACTTTCACTGCACCAAGGACATAGGCCTCTGCACAAACCCTCAGCAATCGCGGGCCTACAGCGAACTCCTATGCTAGCGTAGCTGTGCACGTCTCATTAGCACTGTATTGCTCCTGTAGTTTGTCCCATTGTAGTGCCCCGGATAGTAGAGCTAACGTCAGATTAAATACAGGTGGGCTTCGGCCCACACTGCATGCCCCAGTCAGACTGGGGTTTTTTATAAATAGTCACAGGCAGGTACAACTCCGCAATGGGAATTCCGTGTGCACCCACAGCGTGGGTGGCTCCCTGGAACCCACCGGCGGTACATAAATATATCCCATTGCAGTGCCCTGGACAGCAGAGCTAACGTCAGATTAAATGCAGGTAGGCTTCGGCCCACACTTCATGCGCCAGTCAGACTGGGGTTTTTTATAAGTAGACACAGGCAGGTACAACTCCCTATTGTCAATTCCGTGTGAACCGACAGCATGGGAGGGTCCCTGGAACCCACCGGCGGTACATAAATATATACTATTGCTTCGGCCCACACTGCATTCCCCAGTTAGATCGGGGGTTTTTAATACATAGACACAGGCAGGTACAACTCACTAATGTGAAGTCCGTGTGGACCACCAGCATGGGTGGCTCCCTGGAACCCACCGGCGGTACATAAATATATCCCATTGCAGTGCCCAGCACAGCTGAGGTAACGTCAGATTTAATGCAGGTGAGCTTCGGCCCACACTGCATGCCCCAGTTAGACTGGGGTTCTTTATAAGTAGACACATGCAGTTACAACTCCGTGTGGACCGACAGCATGGGTGGGTCCCAGGAAGCCACCGGCGGTACATAAATATATACCATTGCAGTGTCCAGCACAGCTGAGGTAACGTCAGATTTAATGCAGGTGGGCTTCGGCCCACACTGCATTCCCCAGTTAGACCGGGGGGTTTTATAAATAGTCACAGGCAGGTACAACTCCGCAATGGGAATTCCGTGTGCACCCACAGCGTGGGTGGCTCCCTGGAACCCACCGGCGGTACATAAATATATCCCATTGCAGTGTCCTGGACAGCAGACCTAACGTCAGATTAAATGCAGGTGGGCTTCAGCCAAGAATGTTTTCATAGTTGGAGGAGGAGGACGGGAAAGTTTTTGAGGCAGTACGTGTCCTGTCCCCGTGTCCGTGGTTATATGCACCTTCCCAGTGACCGCGTCGCTGAAAAGTTGTCGCGCCTGTGGAACCTAGTAGCGTGGCCTCGCCACCATCATGTCTTTGGGAAGCCTCCGTTTCCACTACCCTTTAACATTGCAGTAACAGCAGTATAGGCAAAGCCGAGAATTAGTAACATTTCAGCGGTAAGAGTATACACAAACCCCTGTAACACTTCATTGGCAGCAGTGAGGACAGACCCCACTAACATTTCATTTCCAGCAGTATACACAGACCCCAGTAACATTTCAGTAGTATTAGTATAGACAGACCCCATCAACAGCAACGTAGAAGCAGTAGAGACAAAGCAGCAGATTCACATTTCCCTGGCAGCAGTGTAGGGAGAGCGTAGTATTGGTAAGATTTCAGTAGTAGGAGTATAGACAGGCCCCAGCAACAGTAACGTAGAAGCAGTATGGGCAAAGCCCACTATTAGTTACATTTCTGTTATAGCAGTATAGACCTGCCCCAGTAACATTTCCGTTGAAGCATTATGGGCAGAGCCCAGTATTAGTAAAATTACAGTAGTAACAGTATACACCAACCAAGGTAACATTGCAGGAGCAGAAGTATCGGCAGACCGAAGTAACATTTCTGTTGCTGAAGTATAGTCAGACCCTTGTAGCATTATTGTGGCAGAAGTATAGGTAGGCAGAACAGAGTTACAATTCTGTAGCAAATGTGTAGGCCAACCCCAGACACAGTGGTGTACCATGAGTGCAGGCGAAGCCCATAAAAATTACTTGGATTACATTGTAGGCGAGGGCCCGAAAAACTGTTGTACCGACAGTACAAATGTACCCCAGAAAAATTGCCCATGCCCAACCCAGAGGGCAGGTGAAACCCATTAATCGCTTAGCGTACTGTGGCTTAATTTTTAACTAGGCCTGGAGTCAGCCCAGTCTAAAAAACAATTGGTTCAAGTGGAAGTTTCAATGCTTTAATGAGAATTGAAACAGATAAATATTATTTAGAAAAGTTATATGAGCCTTTTGGCCCACAGAAAAATTGCCCATTCGCGGTGATTACGAGAGGTTTCAGGAGGAGGAGCCGGAGGAGGAGGACGAATACCATACACAGATTGACAAAGTTCTTTTGGTAGTGCTGCTGTCCGCTGGTGGAGAAGAGAAGTCTGGGGAAATCCAGGCTTTGTTCCTCTTTATGAGTGTAAGCCTGTCGGCGCTGTCAGTTGACAGGCAGGTACGCTTGTCCGTGATGATTCCCCCAGCTGCACTAAACATCCTCTCTGACAAGACGCTAGCCGCAGGGCACGCCAACACCTCCAGGGCATACAGCGCGAGTTCGGGCCACGTGTCCAGTTTTGACACCCAGTAGTTATACGGAGCAGAGGCGTCACGGAGGACGGTGGTACGATCGGCTGTGTACTCCCTCACCATCCTTTTACAGTGCTCACTCCGACTCAGCCTGGACTGGGGAGGTGTGAGACAGTCTTGCTGGGGAGCCCTAAAGCTGGCAAAGGCCTTGGAGAGTGTTCCCCTGCCTGCGCTGAACATGCTGCCTGATCTCCTCGCCTCCCCTTCTACGTGGCCCTCGGAACTGCGCCTTCTGCCACTAGTGTTGTCAGATGGGAAGTTTACCATCAGTTTGTCCACCAGGGCCCTGTGGTATTGCATCACTCTCAAACCCCTTTCCTCTTCGGGAATGAGAGTGGAAAGGTTCTCCTTATACCGTTAGTCAAGCAGTGTGTACACCCAGTAACCCGTAGCATCAGCCTTTATGCTTTGCAGGGAACTTCTCAACAGGCATAGCAAGGGAATGTTGACGCTAATGATTGCAGCATCGCCGCTCACCATCAGGGTGGACTCCTCAAAGTTTCCAAGGACCTGGCAGATATCTGCCATCCAGGCCCACTCCTCTGTAAAGAATTGAGGAGGCTGACTTCCACTACGCCGCCCATGTTGGAGTTGGTATTCCACTATAGCTCTATGCTGCTCATAGATCCTGGCCAACATGTGGAGCGTAGAGTTCCACCGTGTGGGCACATCGCACAGCAGTCGGTGCACTGGCAGATTAAACCGATGTTGCAGGGTCCGCAGGGTGGCAGCGTCCGTGTTGGACTTGCGGAAATGTGCGCTGATCCGGCGCACCTTTCCGAGCAGGACTGACAAGTGTGGGTAGCTTTTCAGAAACCACTGAACCACCAAATTAAAGACGTGGGCCAGGCATGGCACGTGCGTGAGGCTGCCGAGCTGCAGAGCCGCTACCAGGTTACGGCCATTGTCACACACAACCATGCCCGGTTGGAGGCTCAGCGGCGAAAGCCAGCGGTCGGTCTGCTCTGTCAGACCCTGCAGCAGTTCGTGGGCCTTGTGCCTCTTCTCTCCTAAGCTGAGTAGTTTCAGCACGGCCTGCTGACGCTTGCCCACCGCTGTGCTGCCACGCCGCGCGACACCGACTGCTGGTGACGTGCTGCTGCTGACACATCTTGATTGCGAGACAGAGGTTGCGTAGGAGGAGGAGGGTGGTTTAGTGGAGGAAGCATACACCGCCGCAGATACCAGCACCGAGCTGGGGCCCGCAATTCTGGGGGTGGGTAGGATGTGAGCGGTCCCAGGCTCTGACTCGGTCCCAGCCTCCACTAAATTCATCCAATGTGCCGTCAGGGAGATATAGTGGCCCTGCCCGCCTGTGCTTGTCCACGTGTCCGTTGTTAAGTGGACCTTGCCAGTAACCGCGTTGGTGAGGGTGCGTACAATGTTGCAGAAGACGTGGTCGTGCAGGGCTGGGACAGCACATCGGGAAAAGTAGTGGCGACTGGGAACCGAGTAGCGCGGGGCCGCCGCCGCCATCATGTTTTTGAAAGCCTCCCTTTCCACAAGCCTATACTGCAGCATCTCCAGGCTGATCAATTTGGCTATGTGCACGTTTAACGCTTGAGAGTGCGGGTGCGTGGCGACGTACTTGCGCTTGCGTTCAAACAGTTGCGCTAGCGACGGCTGGACGCTGCGCTGAGAGACATTGCTGGATGTGGCCGAGGACAGCGGAAGTGAGGGTGTGGGTGCAGGCCGGGAGACGGTCGTGCCTGTGTCCTGAGAGGGGGGTTGGATCTCAGTGGCAGTTTGGGCACAGGGGGAGAGGCAGTGGTGCAAACCGGAGGCGGTGAACGGCCTTCGTCCCACCTTGTGGGGTGCTTGGCCATCATATGCCTGCGCATGCTGGTGGTGGTGAGGCTGGTGGTCGCGACAAACCTTGCACACCACAGTTCGTCGGTTGTCTGCACTCTCAGTGAAAAACTGCCACACCTTTGAGCACCTCGGCCTCTGCAGGGTGGCATGGCGCGAGGGGGCGCTTTGGGAAACAGTTGGTGGATTATTCGGTCTGGCCCTGCCTCTACCCCTGGCCACTGCACTGCCTCTTCCAACCTGCCCTGCTGCTGCACTTGCCTCCCCCTCTGAAGACCTGTCCTCAGTAGGCTTAGCAAACCAGGTGGGGTCAGTCACCTCATCGTCCAGCTGCTCTTCCTCCGAATCCTCTGTGCGCTTCTCCCTCGGACTTACTGCCCTTACTACTACCTCACTGATAGACAACTGTGTCTCATCGTCATCGTCCTCCTCACCCACTGAAAGCTCTTGAGACAGTTGCCGGAAGTCCCCAGTCTCCTCACCCGGATCCCGGGAACTTTCCAAAGGTTGGGCATCGGTCATGAGAAACTCCTCAGGTGATAGAGGATCCATTTTTTCGCACTCAAGGCCGGGACCCGAGAACAGTTCCTGGGAGTCTGCCTGCTCTTCTGAATGTGTCATTTGCTGGGAGGGAGGAGGCTGGGAGAAGGGAGGAGCAGCAGCGAGAGGATTCAGGGATGCAGCAGTGGACGGCGTAGAAGACTGGGTGGTGACGGTGGATAGTTTGCTGCATGCACTTTCTGCCATCCACGACAGGACCTGCTCACACTGCTCAGTTTCTAATAAAGGTCTACCGCATGGAGCCATTAATTGTGAGATGAATCTGGGGACCCCTGAAACTTGCCTCTCTCCTAATCCCGCAGCAGTCAGCTGCGATACACCTGGACCAGGAGCTCGGCCTGTGCCCACACCCTGACTTGGGCCTCCGTGTCCTTGCCCGCGTCCACGTCCACGTCCTCTAGGCCTACCCCTTAGCATGTTGTATTACGAGTAGAGCAGAAACAGAACGCTGTAATTAAATGTGCCGCCTATTGGCCTGTGGTTGGAGGCTGACTGCGCTTACAGAACACACAACAGAGCCAGGAAACAATTATGCACAAGCCTGTAGTGAGACCTAGGTGCGTATGACTGAGCTACTGGAATTCACAGCGAAGAACCAGTCAAGTGGCCAAAGGCCAGTGGTAGGCCTTAAGTATTTTGCTTCAATTTTTTAAAATGGTGAGGTGAAAAACCAGACAGACACCGTATGCAGCGTATATATGTATACTCTTTCCCTCTGGCGGGATGACGGCGATCATGTAACAGACACAGCAGAGCCAGGGAACAAATATGCGCAAGCCTGCTGTAACGCTTAGCTGGGTCATAATGAGCGACTACTACCTCCAGCAGACACGTAGTAAACTATACACAGTCACAGGCTTGGCTGGGTAATAATGAGCGACTACTACCCCCAGCAGACACGCAGTAAACTGAAGACGGTCACAGGCAGCCCAAATATAGTATTTTTTCCCAATTTTTGGGAAAAAGCCCACTGACTATATAGCCTGTATATGGATTTCCCTGTTGGACTGTGGTTATTGAAAGCACAGTGCAGCCAGAAAAAATTATGCGCAAGGCTGCAGTAACACCTAGCTGGGTAATAGTGAGCGACTACTACCCCCAGCAGACACGCAGTAAACTGAACACGATCATAGGCAGCCCAAAGATTTTTTTTTCCAATTTTTTTGAAAAAGCCCACTGCCTATATAGCCAGTATATCTCTTTTCCTGTACCACTCTCCCTGCCTCACCAGTACTGCCCCTATACGCAGTAAAATGACTACAGACTGAGGACGCTATGGTCTGCACGCCTGATATACAAAAAAAAAATAAAAATGTGCAAAACTGCTAAAAGAAGCCTCAACAGTACTGCACATGGTCAGATGTGGCCCTAAGAAGGACCGTTGGGGTTCTTGAAGACGAAGATAACAGCCTAACACTCTCCCTATAGCAGCTACAGCAGGACGGCACTTTCCCTAATGTCTCTCAGCGTGCATCTGTGGCGAGCCGCGGCCGGCCCCAGTTTATATACTCGGGTGTCACCTGATCTCCCCAGCCACTCACTGCAGGGGGGTGGGATAGGGCTGGAACTTCCTGTGTTTCTATTGGCCAGAAAACAGCGCAAACTTTTCTGGGAAGAAAATGGAAGTGACTCGAACACCGCATGGTGCTTGTCTCGAGTAACGAGCATCTCGAGTACCCTAATACTCGAACGAGCATCAAGCTCGGACAAGTACGCTCGCTCATCTCTATTGACGACCAATATGCTTTACAGAAACATTGGGAAGCACTACTGAATAATAATGAGTGCATGTCTGTAGCTCAATATATTGGCTTCAACTCTTTATCAGAATTTATTGTGACCTGTAAAATGAGCATAATTACAATCATAATAACCTGCTCAAGTACAACCAGCCTCAAAAAGTACATGGACATATCTAGTATTTTTCATGCATACTAAAATGGTGTCTTATTTTTATGAGAGATACATCCAAAAGATTGGGAAAACATCCTTGTGTGCAAAATTCCTGTTTTATTATTAAAAATTGTGCTTGATCACAGAAATATGTAGAGAACGCATTTCAGTTCCCACTGGAACCTTGTTCACCTCCAGTGTGAACTGAAAAGCGTTCTCTACATGTTTCTGTGATCAAGCACAATTTATAATAATAAAACAGGAATTTTGCACACAAGGATGTATTCCCGATCTTTTGGATGTATCTCTTATAAGAAGCCACAATGACCATAAGGCTGTTTACTCACCTGTCAGCATGCCTGTGAATGGAATGAGGAGAAGCAGACAAGCATAAGGTGGGACTTTATTTATTACTTATTATTTTTATGGACTGTCCAGGAATTACTGAACGGTTGGCAAACCTGATAGAGTGGGGTCTCAAGCTGGAGACCCTGTTCTGTGATGCTCGTATGCCACAATAGGGCATATAAACAGGGTTACCATCTTGGCACGAGCCTTTTTACCTTTTTTATGAGATTCATTGGATATAGAAAAAAAAGGTATTGTTATATACAACTGATTATATGGTAATGAACAGGTGGCAGATTCATTGCAGAAGTAACTGAAAAATCCACCCCATACATATAAGTAGGTGTTTTTATGCAGCATGTATTTCTGCAAGCCCCATGCAGAGCAATGGGCAAGTAGAAAAAAGAGAAATGTGAAAATGTATATTTATATGTTACTCTCAGGAAAGCAGGATGATAGTGAGACAACTGGTAATAATCATTGTATTGGATAGTGAAGATTGTGGTTGCAATCTCTGGAAATCCATCAAACTGGAAGACTTATTGCATATTTTTATTTACTATAAGAAATGTTTTTTTTAGAATCCATAATAGCAGCACGCTTTATGCCTGGGAAGTGAAGATGAAGCAATGGCATTAAGTTGCAAAGAAATTAATCCATTTTGGGGGATAGTAATTTGATTGGCCTCCCAGAAAATGAAGAATAAATGGCTTTTCTATAAATGAAAAGCTGAAAAAAAAGTGTTCCTTTTTTGCAATCATCTGGCTGATCAGTGGCTGTGTAGACCTGGTAGTAGCAGCAATAGGAGTAGTGGTAAAAGTAGCTATATCAGCAGGGACATTGGACAATGGACAACAGGACAGGTGGGATCACCTGGTTGATCTGTGGTTGTGCAGTACCTTGTAGTAGTAGCAGTAGGGGTAGTAATAAAAGTAGTTGCATCTGAAGCATCACAAGCTGTGATTTTATGGGCCTGATAGTAGTGGGCAACTGCAAGTGTGGTGGATTGGTGATAGTTGCAAGTTGCCAGCAGGAGTTTGAGGGTAGTAATAGAGAATTGATAGCAGCAATTGCAGATCTAAGCAGTGGCAACAGGTACAAGGGTATTAAAATCCTCACTGAACTATGCCTGATTCATTTTCACAAACGTGGTTTGTAATTTTTCAAAGCTTTTCGCAGACAATCTTATATGCTTAGGGGTGACAACGCCATCTGCCAGGCTGCATATCTTCTATCATGCTATACTGGTTGGGCTCAGGGTATCTGCCAGAGAAGAGCACAGTCCAGGTATGACTGAACCTGGTTGTTTAGGTGGTGGTGGTGAAGATAGCAACATAGTGTATAAAGCTGAAAATAGATCTGTGTCCATCTAGTTCCGCCAATCAGCCCCAATGTTGATCCAAAGGAAGGCAAAAAACCCCAATGAGGTTGAAGCCAATGTTCCTCATTTTAAGGAAAAAAATTCCTTCACGACTCCAATCTGACAATCAGAATAACTCCCTGGATCAATAACCCCTCTGAAGTAATCAGTGACTTAAACATGTAATATTATTACTCTTAAGAAAGGTGTCCAGGCCCCTCTTGAACTCTTCTAGTGAGTTCATCATCTCCACGTCCTCAGGCTCGTAAAGTAAAGAACCCCCTTCTATGTTGGTGTAGAAACCTTCTTTCCTCTAGACGTAGAGGGCGCCCCCTTGCTACAGACACAGTCCTGGGCATAAATAGATGATGGAAGAGATCTCTGTATTGTCCTCTGATATATAATATATACTTATTAGGTTGTCCATCACCCGTCCTTTTTATAAACGAAATTACCCCAGTTTTGATAAGCTTTTAATTTTTTTCACATTTTTTTTTACCTGTAGAGGACTGAGCAGCTGTATCTGACCCAAACATGTTATAAAAGTCATCTTATGTTGTCTCCAATGTGCATTGAGTCTATATTTTTTTCTTTTTGTGGGGAAAACAAAACATACATCCCAAGGCTTATGCTGCATTGATAGGTCACTTAAAAGATCAGCGAGACATGGCCAATAATCACCCTCTGCTTTCTATCTTTGACCAGTTACTTACCCACTTATGCATATTTTCACCCAGACCAAGCATTCTCATTTTATATATTAACTTTTTATGTGGGACAGTATCAAACACAGGTTTTGATTTCCCAGTTTATATCCGGATAGTTAAAGCCCCCCATAATAATTATCTCATTGTGATTTAATACTTCATCTATTTGCCGTAGTAATAGATTTTCAGTGGCTTCTGAATTTGGTGGCCTACAGTAAACCCCTGTAAGGATTTTATGATCATTTTTACATCCACGTATCTCTACCCATAGAGACTCCACATGTTAATTTCCCAGACATATATATTCGCAAAGTGTGGACTTTAAACAGGACTTTACACAAAGACAAACCCCTCCCTCTTTCTGTTTTTTTTTCTATCTTTTCTAAACCAGCTATAACCCTGTAAATTAACTGTCCATTCGCAGCTTTCATCCAACCAGGTTTCTGTTATTCCCACTATGTCATACTTTTCATCAGATATAATTACTTCCAGTTTATCAACCTTACTGGTCAGACTTTTAGCATCAGTTAACATACAGTTTAGAAAGTTTTGCTAACTGGATTAACCCCTCCCACCACTCCACCCCCAGTAACATCACTTAGGATAATGTTATTCTGAGCGATTTATCATTTGTAGGAGCGAACAAACAATGATAGAGTTTGCTCATTCGCTCATGCAGCTTACTTATACAGGCACATAAATTGTTCACTTAGTCGTTCCCAAATTGTTTAGTTGTTCACATTCACTTCACCAGTGAATATGAAAAGCTAAATGGTCGCTGTTTACTTGCAATGATGTGTAAATGTACAAACAATAATTTATGCCAGCATAAAATGAATGACGAACGAGAAGCAAATGAATTCTTGTTTGTCGTTCAGTTGTTGGCCGTGTTCACACTGAACAATTATTGTTCAAATTCAAATGATCCAACGATTTTTTTGAACAATATTCATTCCATTTAATAACATTTTTAGTCCGAGATACTAACTTCCCTTCTATCTTTCTAGTTGCCCTCTCTCTCTAGTTCCTAATTTAAACACTCCTCTAACCTTCCAGCCATCCTTTCCCCGAACACAGCTACACCATGCCTAATCTACAACTGCCTTTCTGGTGTGGCACGTAGTACAGGTAATATTTAATAAAATACTACTTTGGACGTCCATACCCAAAGCTTACATCATAGTTCCCAGAAAGCATTTTTAAAGACCCTCCACCTACCTCTAACTTTGACTATGACTTCTGGATCCTCACCAGGCCCTCACAGTAATCTGTCAACCCAACCCATGATGTGTCAAAGAGCATGCATGCAAGTATTCGGATGAGAAATAACCAGAGCCAGGATGGGTTTGTAACAAACAAGTCATGCCAAACTAACATAATTTCCTTCTCTGACAGAGTCACCAACTAGGTTGATCAGTGAAATGCATTAGACATTGTATATCTTGACTTTAGTAAAGCATTTGACAAATTATCTCATACCATCCTTATTTAAAAAATGACCTGATATGGGATTGACAAGTCAACTGTTAAGTGGATTCACAACTAGCTGAGTGATCATACTCAAAGGTGGTCATAAATGGCTACACATTGAAGTGGCAAAGAATCTCAAGTGGGGTACCACAAGGCTCTGTCCTAGGCCCAGTGTTGTTCAACATTTTTAGAAATAATCTAGAGGAGGGAATTGAGGGGAAAATGATCAAATTTGCCAACAACGCAAAGCTAGGAGGGATGGCTACACTGGAGAAGAGAGAGAGAGAGAGAGAATTTAAAAAGATCTGAACAATCTTGAACAGTGAGTGGTGACTAGGAGAAATGCAAAGTACTAATTCTGGGCAAGAAAAATGAAAATAGCACATATATAATGGGAGGGATTGAGCTAAGCAGCGGCACATGTGAAGTCAACGTGAGTCAACAGAGTGATGCAGCAGCAGAAAAAAAGCAAGCACTATTCTGGGATGCATTGAGAGAAGCATAGAGTCTAGATCACGTAAGGTAATTATCCCCCTCTACTCTTGCTTAGTCAGACCTCATCTGAAATGCTGTGTCCAGTTCTGGGCACCTGAATTTAAAAAAAAAACATTGACAAACTGGAGCAAGTACAGAGGAGAGTTACCAGGAAGGTAAGCTGTCTGCAAGCCATGATCTATAAGGAATGGTTAATATCAAATATCAGAAGGGCTGTAACAGTGCAGAGGGATCAGCCCTATTCCCAATTGCACAAGGAAAGACTAGGAGCAATGGGATGAAACTGATAGGTCAGAGACGCAGTGAGGGTGATCAATGAGTGGAACAGGTTGCCACAGGAGGTGGTGAGTTCTCCTTCAATTGAAGACATCTGTCTGGGATGACTTTAAAAAGTCTGTAGAAAACAGCAGAAACATTGTCTCTTCTTATGTGCAACTAATAAAGGATATGGCACTTTTTATGGATTTGTGAGTATTCCACCTTCTTGACGCCCTGGATGCGGTTCGAATCTTGGAAAATATATGTCTGGGATGATTTGGTGAAACCTGCACTGAGCAGGGGGCTGGAACAGATGACTCTAGAGGTCTCTTCCAACTCTTTGAGTCTATGACCAGGAAGACAACACATCATTCAAGGATTCCGATCTTTGTGGCATATTGCTCTGTTTGTCCACCTAATGATTAAGTCTACCACTACCAGAACCTGTCTAGACTGCCCTGCACTCCTACTCCCCTTCTTACTGGAGCAGGCATCCCCCTCGTTGTCAGAGGGCATGTCTTGCTGCAGTTGTGATAATCCTGTAATGGTATTTTCCTTAACGCCAACTTTTTAAACTTGTTGGGGTATTCCAGTACAGGCATAGCCTCCCTGGCACTCCTCCCTTTACCCCCCTTATCTTACTATCACCCAGCTAGCTGCCTGACTATCTTGGACTCTCATACTACCATCCACCCCCACATCTACCCCAACGAGTGTCTGCAGAGTGAGCAGCAAACCCTTTTCCAGTTTACTAATGGACCTTAGTGCTACAAGCTACACATTTACATCCAGGAATTTGGCTTCCAAATGTGCAGCACACTGACATTTTGTACAGCAGTATGCACCCTTAAACTGCTGCTTAAGGACTGCATATGTAGTGTACAGAAGTTAAAGGAGATGTCCCGAGGCAGCAAGTGGGTCTATACACTTCTGCATGGCCATAATAATGCACTTTGTAATGTACATTGTGCATTAATTATGAGCCATACAGAAGTTATAAAAAGTTTTATACTTACCTGCTCCGTTGCTAGCGTCCTCGTCTCCATGGAGCCGACTAATTTTTGGCCTCCGATGGCCAAATTAGCCGCGCTTGCGCAGTCCGGGTCTTCAGCTTTCTTCTATGGAGCCGCTCGTGCCAGAGAGCGGCTCCGTGTAGCTCCGCCCCGTCACGTGCCGATTCCAGCCAATCAGGAGGCTGGAATCGGCAGTGGACCGCACAGAAGAGCTGCGGTCCACGAAGGTAGAAGATCCCGGCGGCCATCTTCAGCGGTAAGTATTGAAGTCACCGGACCGCCGGGATTCAGGTAAGCGCTGTGCGGGTGGTTTTTTTAACCCCTGCATCGGGGTTGTCTCGCGCCGAACGGGGGGGGGTTTAAAAAAAAAAAAAACCCGTTTCGGCGCGGGACATCTCCTTTAATGTGACCTTTCCAGAGTGATTTATGTATGTCTGTGCCTATGTATTGTCAGTATCTTCTATGTGAGTAAATTTGATGTGTATTGCATAGCTGCAGCACTGAATGTGTTACTATCTGGGTTATGGCTGGAAAATGTATCTTGTTGTATGTCATGTGAACTCGTTATATATATGTGTTTGCAAGGTGCATGAGAGGGCTTTTTGTGGTCTGTCTTTTTAGTCTCTCCTTGAAGTGGAAGACACCTTCAGTTTGTGTGTGGAGAAGATGGAAGAGGCCGAGCAATTGTCATGTGTGTGCCCTGGGCCCAATCTACCCAGGCCTCTATGCTATTAACTTGGAAAACCGTGAGTATGCGAGAACCCATCGTGCAGCACTGAGTGCCCATTCGTAAGCATTAGTGTTGACCGGTAGAGAGCTGGAGAGAGAGAAGAAGAGTGGCTGGGAACAGAACCCCATAGATAACTTGGCCTGTGGATTCGTCTGTCATCCTGTGATTCCTCCCTGTCACACCACTAATTTGCCTGCACCAGTGTCCTGATGGTGGATGTAATTTGTTTTTGGCCTGTTACAAGTTATTCTCAAGTAAACAGGCTTTACTGACCATTCCCGGCTCAGCTTTGAAACGTTAACTCTGTGTGTGTGTAGACTATTGACATCTTCGGGATTCACCGCAGGGACGGAACGGTAGCGTCACACGTGACAAGAACTTAAGGTAAAACCACTTAAGGTATACACGGCACAAGATGTATACCGGACAGCATTGCCAATCATGGAACAGATTCTAAATGGGGATGCTACAGATAAAAATCAAGTAAATGGGGTCAGTTCAACAGGCACAAAATAACAGTAAACCAATATAAGTAACCTTCTTCTAAAGTGCCCCGACTAAAAATGTTACTCAATTTAAAGTCACACACACTTAAAACAACCACACTTTACATCAAGCACAGGTTGCCGTGTTCCCACAGTTGCTCTGTTGCTTGGTTTAAATGGCTATCAGCAGCAAGGAATCCTCTGTTTGGAAACATACCTTTGGTGGTGATGATGTGTATCGGGTCAGCATGATAAATGTAAAAACTTTGTTATTATGTTCTTCAAACTGAATTAGTTACCAGTAGCTCTGGCAGAGGCGGTGGAGTGTTAACTTCCACATACTGCTTCCTGAGTGACTGGGAGAGCTGTTTGCAAGGCATTATGGGTTACTCTGAGGTCATCTGATCCTTACTCCTTCTCCTTTCTGCCTTCCGGAGATGCTATTTTACTGGGTTTGGCTGTTACAAACCACCCTTAGCAAAGTTTGACCCAAAACAGGGTTCAACTGTTTTGATTCACTCAACACTACTTATTTATTTTACTTACTTATGTAACACATACAAATTTTTCAGCTCAAAGAAGTATTAGTGTGTGTTTTGGAGTGTGGAAAAAAATTGCAGGAAATTCACTCAAACTGAGGGAGAACCTGCAAGCTCCATGCAGATGTTGCCCATGTTTGGATTTGAACCTAGGACTAGAGATGAGCGAACGTACTCGTCCGAGCTTGATACTCGTTCGAGTATTAGCGTGTTCGAGATGCTCGTTACTAGAGGCGAGTACCTTGCGATGTTCGAGTTACTTTCACTTTCATCTCTGAGACGTTAGCGCGCTTTTCTGGCCAATAGAAAGACAGGGAAGGCATTACAACTTCCCCCTGCGACGTTCAAGCCCTATACCACCCCCCTGCAGTGAGTGGCTGGCGAGATCAGGTGTCACCCGAGTATATAAATTGGCCCCTCCTGCGGCTCGCCACAGATGCATTCTAACAGAGATCAGGAAAAGTGCTGCTGATGCCGGAGCTGCTATAGGGAGAGCGTTAGGAGTGATTTTAGGCTTCAAGAAACCCAACGGTCCTTCTTAGGGCCACATCTGACCGTGTGCAGTACTGTTAAGGCTGCTTTTTGCAGTGTTGCACATTTTTTTTTGTATATCGGCCGTGCAGAGCATTGCGTCCAGAGCATTGCGTCCTGCAGTAATTTTACATAGTCCACGGCCAGTAGTGGTGGTGAGGCAGGGACAGTGAAAGACATATCCAGTCTATATATGCAGTGGGCTTTTCCAAAAAAATTTGGGAAAAAAAATCTATTTGGGCTGCCTGTGACCGTCCTGACTGTACTGCGTCTCTGCTGGGGGTAGTTGTCCTAATTCATACGCAGCCAGCTATGTGTTACAGTAGGCTTCCGCAAAATTCTTTCCTGCCTCTGCGTTGCCTCTTACATAACCGCTGTCATCCTGTCCAGAGTGAAACAGTCTGCAGTAATTTTACATAGTCCACGGCCAGTAGTGGTGGTGAGGCAGGGACAGTGAAAGACATATCCAGTCTATATACGCAGTGGGCTTTACCAAAAAAATTTGGGAAAAAAAATCTATTTGGGCTGCCTGTGACCGTCCTGACTGTACTGCGTCTCTGCTGGGGGTAGTTGTCCTAATTCATATGCAGCCAGCTAAGTGTTACAGCAGGCTTGCTCAAAATTCTTTCCTGCCTCTGCTGTGCGTTCCGTAAGCGAAGTCAGCCTCCAACCACAGGCCAATAAGCAGCACATTTAATTACAGCGTTCTTTTTCTGCACTACTGGTAATACACCATGCTGAGGGGTAGGGGTGGGCCTAGAGGACGTGGACGCGGCCGAGGATGCGGAGGCCCAAGTCAGGGTGTGGGCACAGGCCGAGCTCCTGATCCAGGTGTATCGCAGCCGACTGCTGCGGGATTAGGAGAGAGGCACGTTTCTGGCGTCCCCACATTCATCTCACAATTAATGTGTCCACGCGGTAGACCTTTATTAGAAAATGAGCAGTGTGAGCAGGTCCTGTCGTGGATGGCAGAAAGTGCATCCAGCAATCTATCGACCACCCAGAATTCTGCGTCGTCCACTGCTGCAACTCTGAATCCTCTGGCTGCTGCTCCTCCTTCCTCCCAGCCTCCTCACTCCTTTACAATGACACATTCTGAGGAGCAGGCAGACTCCCAAGAACTGTTCCCGGGCCCCTGCCCAGAATGGCCAGCAATGGTTCCTCTCCCACCGGAGGAGTTTGTCGTGACTGATGCCCAACCTTTGGAAAGTTCCCAGGGTCCGGGGGATGAGGCTTGGGACTTCCGGCAACTGTCTCAAGAGCTTTCAGTGGGTGAGGAGGACGATGACGATGAGACACAGTTGTCTATCACTCAGGTAGTAGTAACTGGAGTAAGTCCAAGGGAGGAGCGCACAGAGGATTCGGAGGAAGAGCAGCAGGACGATGAGGTGACTGACCCCACCTGGTTTGCTACGCCTACTGAGGACAGGTCTTCAGAGGGGGAGGCAAGTGCAGCAGCAGGGCAGGTTGGAAGAGGCAGTGCGGTGGCCAGGGGTAGAGGCAGGGCCAGACCGAATAATCCACTAACTGTTTCCCAAAGCACCCCCTCGCACCATGCCACCCTGCAGAAGCCGAGGTGCTCAAAGGTCTGGCAGTTTTTCACTGAGAGTGCAGACGACCGACGAACAGTGATGTGCAACCTTTGTCGCGCCAAGATCAGCCGGGGAGCCACCACCACCAGCCTCACCACCACCAGCATGCGCAGACATATGATGGCCAAGCACCCCACAAGGTGGGACGAAGGCCGTTCACTGCCTCCGGTTTGCACCGCTGCCTCTCCCCCTGTGCCCCAACCTGCCACTGAGATCCAACCCCCCTCTCAGGACACAGGCACTACCGTCTCCTGGCCTGCACCCACACCCTCACCTCCGCTGTCCTCAGTCCCATCCACCAATGTCTCTCAGCGCACCGTCCAGCCGTCACTAGCGCAAGTGTTGGAGCGCAAGCGCAAGTATGCCGCCACGCACCCGCGCGCTCAAGCATTAAACGTGCACATAGCCAAATTTATCAGCCTGGAGATGCTGCCGTATAGGGTTGTGGAAACGGAGGCTTTCAAAGGTATGATGGCGGCCGCGGCCCCGCGCTACTCAGTTCCCAGTCGCCACTACTTTTCCCGATGTGCCGTCCCAGCCCTGCACGACCACATCTCCCGCAACATTGTACGCGCCCTCACCAACGCGGTTACTGCCAAGGTCCACTTAACAATGGACACGTGGACAAGCACAGGCGGGCAGGGCCACTATATCTCCCTGACGGCACATTGGGTGAATTTAGTGGAGGCTGGGACAGAGTCAGAGCCTGGGACCGCTCACGTCCTACCCACCCCCAGAATTGCGGGCCCCAGCTCGGTGGTGGTATCTGCGGCGGTGTATGCTTCCTCCACTAAACCACCCTCCTCCTCCTTCTCCTCCTCCTACGCAACCTCTGTCTCGCAATCAAGATGTGTCAGCAGCAGCACGTCGCCAGCAGTCAGTGTCGCGCGGCACGGCAGCACAGCGGTGGGCAAGCGTCAGCAGGCCGTGCTGAAACTACTCAGCTTAGGAGAGAAGAGGCACACGGCCCACGAACTGCTGCAGGGTCTGACAGAGCAGATCAACCACTGCCTTGTGCCGCTGAGCCTCCAACCGGGCATGGTCGTGTGTGACAACAGGCGTAACCTGGTGGCGGCTCTGCAGCTCGGCAGCCTCACGCACGTGCCATGCCTGGCCCACGTCTTTAATTTGGTGGTTCAGCGCTTTCTGAAAAGCTACCCACGCTTGTCAGACCTGCTCGGAAAGGTGCGCCGACTCTGCGCACATTTCCGCAAGTCCCACACGGACGCTGCCACCCTGCGGACCCTGCAACATCGGTTTCATCTGCCAGTGCACCGACTGCTGTGCGACGTGCCCACACGGTGGAACTCTACGCTCCACATGTTGGCCAGGCTCTATGAGCAGCGTAGAGCTATAGTGGAATACCAACTCCAACATGGGCGGCGCAGTGGGAGTCAGCCTCCTCAATTCTTTACAGAAGAGTGGGCCTGGTTGGCAGACATCTGCCAGGTCCTTGGAAACTTTGAGGAGTCTACCCAGATGGTGAGCGGCGATGCTGCAATCATTAGCATCACCATTCCTCTGCTATGCCTCTTGAGAAGTTCCCTGCAAAGCATAAAGGCAGACGCTTTGCGCTCGGAAACAGAGGCGGGGGAAGACAGTATGTCGCTGGATAGTCAGAGCACCCTCCTGTCTATATCTTAGCACATTGAGGAGGAGGAGGATGAGGAGGAGGGGGAAGAGACAGCTTGGCCCACTGCTGAGGGTACCCATGCTGCTTGCCTGTCATCCTTTCAGCGTGTATGGCCTGAGGAGGAGGAGGAGGAGGAGGAGGATCCTGAAAGTGATCTTCCTAGTGAGGACAGCCATGTGTTGCGTACAGGTACCCTGGCACACTTGGCTGATTTCATGTTAGGATGCCTTTTTCATGACCCTCGCGTTACACGCATTCTGGCCACTACGGATTACTGGGTGTACACACTGCTCGACCCACGGTATAAGGAGAACCTTTCCCCTCTCATACCCGAAGAGGAAAGGGATTCGAGAGTGATGCTATACCACAGGACCCTGGCGGACAAACTGATGGTAAAATTCCCATCCAACAGCGCTAGTGGCCGAATGCGCAGTTCCGAGGGCCAGGTAGAAGGGGAGGCGCGGAGATCAGGCAGCATGTACAGCACAGGCAGGGGAACACTCTCTAAGGCCTTTGACAGCTTTCTGGCTCCCCAGCAAGACTGTGTCACCGCTCCCAAGTCAAGGCTGAGTCGGCGGGAGCACTGTAAAAGGATGGTGAGGCAGTACGTAGCCGATCGCACGACCGTCCTCGGTGACGCCTCTGCCCCCTACAACTACTGGGTGTGGAAGCTGGACACGTGGCCTGAACTCACGCTGTATGCCCTGGAGGTGCTTGCTTGTCCTGCGGCTAGCGTCTTGTCAGAGAGGGTGTTTAGTGCGGCTGGGGGAATCATCACAGATAAGCGTACCCGCCTGTCAACCGACAGTGCCAACAGGCTTACACTCATCAAGATGAACAAAGCCTGGATTTTCCCAGACTTCTCTTCTCCACCAGCGGACAGCAGCGATACCTAAACAATACGTAGGCTGCACCCGCGGATGGAAGCATTGTTCTCTATCACCATCAAAAACGTGGACCTTTTAGCTTCATCAATCTGTGTATAATATTCATCCTCCTCCTCCTGCTCCTCCTCCTGAAACCTGGCGTAATCACGCCGAACGGGCAATTTTTCTTAGGCCCACAAGGCTCAGTCATATAATTTTTCTAAACAATTTTTATACGTTTCAATGCTCATTAAAGCATTGAAACTTGCACCTGAACCAATTTTTATTTTAACATGGCTGCCTCCAGGCCTAGTTACAAATTAAGCCACATTAACCAAAGCGATTAATGGGTTTCACCTGCCCTCTTCGTTGGGCATGGGCAATTTTTCTGACGTACATTAGTACTGTTGGTACAGCAATTTTTTGGGGCCCTCGCCTACAGTGTAATCCAATTAATTTTTTGCCCACCTGCATTAAAGCTGACGTTACCTCAGCTGTGCTGGGCACTGCAATGGGATATATTTATGTACCGTCGGTGGGTTCCTGGCACCCACCCATGCTGTTGGTCCACACAGAGTTGTAACTGCATGTGTCCACTTCTAAAGAACCCCAGTCTGACTGGGGCATGCAGTGTGGGCCAAAGCCCACCTGCATTAAACATGACATTACCTCAGCTGTGATGGGCACTGCAATGGGATATATTTATGTACCGTCGGTGGGTTCCAGGGAGCCACTCATGCTGTCGGTCCACACGGAGTTGTAACTGCATGTGTCCACTTCTAAAGAACCCCAGTCTGACTGGGGCATGCAGTGTGGGCCGAAGCCCACCTACATTAAACATGACATTACCTCAGCTGTGATGGGCAATGCAATGGGATATATTTATGTACCGTCGGTGGGTTCCAGGGAGCCACCCATGCTGTCGGTCCACACGGAGTTGTAACTGCATGTGTCCACTTCTAAAGAACCCCAGTCTGACTGGGGCATGCAGTGTGGGCCGAAGCCCACCTGCATTAAACATGACATTACCTCAGCTGTGATAGGCACTGCAATGGGATATATTTATGTACCGCCGGTGCGTTCCAGGGAGCCACCCATGCTGTGGGTTGACAGGGACTTCACAATAGGGAGTTGTACCTGCCTGTGTCTATGAATTAAAAACCCCGGTCAGGTTGGGGCATGCAGTGTGGGCCGAAGCCCCCCCTCATTTGATTTGACGTTAGCTCTGCTGTCCAGGGCACTGCAATGGGATACATTTATGTACTGCCAGTGGGTTCCAGGGAGCCACCCATGCTGTGGGTGCACACGGAATTCCCATTGCGGAGTTGTACCTGCCTGTGACTATTTATAAAAAACCGCGGTCTGACTGGGGCATGCAGACACCTTGAAAGAATGAATATTGTGTGGCACATAGGTTCCCCATTGCTATGCCCACGTGTGCAGCTCCTGATGGCGGTGGCACAGGATTATATTTCTCATTACTTCTGTACAGCATTGTGGGCTATCGCCCCGCCCCTTTTAAAGAGGGTCGCTGCCTAGCCGTGCCAACCCTCTGCAGTGTGTGCCTGCGGTTCCTCCTCATGGCAGACGCACTTATAAATAGACATGAGGGTGGTGTGGCATGAGTGCAGCTGAAGGCTGCGCAGGGACACTTCGGTGTGCGCTGTGGACACTGGGTCATGTGGGGGGGGGGAGGGGTTGGGCAGCATGTAACCCAGGAGAAGTGGCAGTGGAGTGTTATGCAGGCAGTGATTGTGCTTTGTTGGAGGTAGTGTGGTGCTTAGCTAAGTTATGCATTGCTAATGAGGGCTTTTCAGAAGTAAAAATTGTTGGGAGAGGGGGCACTCTTTCCGCTATTGTGGCTTAATAGTGGGACCTGGGAACTTGAGATGCAGCCCAACATGTAGCCCCTCGCCTACCCTATCCGTTGCTGTGTCGTTCCCATCACTTTCTTGAATTGCCCAGATTTTCACAAAATGCTCTGGTCGCCCAATGACTTCAATGGGGTTCGTTACTCGAAACGAACCCTCGAGCGTCGCTAAAATTTTATCCCGAGTAATGAGCACCCGAGCATTTTGGTGCTCACTCATCTCTACCTAGGACCTCACCACTGCAAGGCGACAGTGCTAACCAGTGAGTCACCATTCTGCTTACTGGAATTGATCTACTCGCTGGATATAATGGACATCTCTATGTCAGTCGAAAGTACTACGGTATTAATAATGTAAAAAAATAATCATTCTAGCTTTACTTTTACCAATGCCCAAATACTGCGAAAGGAAAAAGAATTTAAGAGAAAGATAAAATAATCTAAAAGAAACATAAAAGAATCTAAAAGAAAGATATAATACATCTTAATACCTCCTGTTTTGTTAAGCACAGTGATACTATAGACAAACAAGAACCGCTGGAAAACTACTTCACAATCATAAAAAATAATGACCTATGTCTTGATGAGGAGATTCCACAAGCATCACACCTCTAGGGCTCTGTATCAATCAAATCACATAAGTTGGTGACAATAGCTCAACCAGATTCTTTACAGCTGTAAGATTTCTCAGAATGTTCATGGAAGTGAGGTGAGTAGAACAGTTGCCCAGTACTAAGTGGTGATTGTGGTGAAAGGAGGAATCCTGTTTGCTTCTGATCTCTTGTGTCAGGAAATTTTGATAAACTGTATTAAACTCTATTAAGCTCAGAGGCATAGCTAGGTATTCTTTCAGATCGGGTAAATATGCAGCTTGGCATCCACATTACAAAATAGAAACTTAACTTATTTCAATGCCACCACTCCCAACAACATCTTCTACTTGATTCTAGCTTTTCTGCTCCTTAAGGCAAAAGGTGGGATGGTGCCATGAACTAAATAAATGTAGCATTTTGCACAAGTCCTCTAAAAGAATTGTCTGGAGAAAGGTACTTCTGTCAATCTCAGCTCTTGCCCCAATTGTCAGCCAAGATCATGTTTTTCAGGCTTAGAATTGAATATTGAAGTTGTGACCCCTGTACTTTTCTTATTTAGGATATAAAGAATGGTTGTGACATATTTCATATTTGTGCAGTACAGATGTGTGTTATTAGTTACATTGCATAGAGGGTCACTTACTTTCATGCTTAAAATTAAAAATTCAAGTTGCAACCCCTTTACTTTTCCTATTTAGGACCTAAAGAATGATTGTGCCAAATTTCATATTTGTACGATACCAGGAAGTTAGAGAATTATATTATGTACATTACATAGGGGTGCCAATACATTTGCACTTAGCACTGAATAATCAGGTTGGGACCCCTTTACTTTTCCTATTTTGGACCTAAAGAATAGTTGTGCCAAATTTCATATTTGTACGATTCCAGGAAGTTAGAGTATTAGATTAGGTACATTACATAGGGTTACCAATACATTTGCACTTAGCATTGAATAATCGAGTTGCGACCCCTTCCACGGACGATAGTGCATTGCATTACTCACGGCAATAATCTGCCCGCGAGTAATGCAGTGCACGCAGCCCCTGTCCACGAGCAGAGAATCATAGCGATTCTCTGCTCGTGGGACTCAAATCGCGTCATGCTGTAATTTGCTGTGATGCTCTACGGTGAGCCTATCTAACAGATAGGCTCACTGCAGAGAACTGCCAGTTCTCTCCCCTGCCCCCCGGCGGCAGAATATCGCTAGTGATATTCTGCCACTCTCATAGACAGGGGGCCTTAGTTTTGCTATTTAGAATTTAAAAAGTGGTCATGACAAATTTCGCATAATATTGGGGGTCATTTACTTTTGCTTTTAGAATTGAATAATCAAGTTGTGACCCCTTTACTTTTCCTATTTACAACTAAAAGATTGCTTGTGCCAAATATCACGTTTGTACGCCACCAGGTAGTTCCATAATATAGGCACAATGGCAGAATTGATGTATTTTCTCTCACTGCTATCATAAAAAATTAATAAAAGTTTTACAATATAGTCTATGTACCCAAAAATGGCACCAATTCAAACTACAGCTCGCGATGCAAAAAACAAGGCCATGTCGATGGAAAAATAAATAAATTACGGCTTTTGAAAAGTGGAGATGAAAACCTCCAAAAATTGTTGCTTCCTTATGCCCAAAAAAGGTCATGTCCTTAAGGGGTTAAACTGCTACGTACGCTCCTTAAAGAGCTGTTTTGGATGGCAGACTAAGAACCTCAGATATATTATATATTTGTACATTCTTTAGTACATTCTTTAGTAATCTTTAGTGCAATGTGCTAGGAGGCTAAAATACTGTGTCAGCTTGGACATCCAAGAGAGCACACCAATAAAATGTACTTTGTCTACACACTAGAATACACTGCATTGCTGGGAGTATAATTTGAGGTTTCATTAGGGGGTTATTTCAATATAATAAGCAATAAAAGTTATGTTTTATTGGGTCTCTAAGAAGGCTTCATCTGGCTGATGGGCAATTGGTTTCAATAGTCATATAGGCCATTTTTCCAGTGGGAAGATTTGTTTAGTCATGGCAATGCCAGGTACAACCCATGGGCATGAGTGGCACCATCTGTGGAAAGAAAGCAGATATTACATTTTAATAGTGTAAGCACTACTTTTTTATTCTTTAACAAAATAAAAAAACTGCAAGTGAAAATGCGTTTCGGGGACGAGCCCCTTCGTCAGTTTGCTTGATTAAACACGGCAGGATGCCTGAGCGAGACACAATTCCAGAGGGCTTTGGATGTGCCAGATATCTTGTACGTGGCGGAGAGACAGGGAGGAAAGAAGTGCTTTCACTATCGCATATTGGACTATAATCTTCTAGTAGCCTAGAGTGTTGTTCCTTCACACCAGTATTTTTCCAAACGCTTTCCGCTATCCTCATATAATGTCTAGGCTACAAATATTGAGAGTAGCCTCTTTATTTGGGATTAATAAAGGCAAATACAGAATTTGTGTAGATAATACTAGTGGCAACAGTCGAATAACACATTTTCATTTGTACAGATTAGAACTAGAAACAGACAAATGTCATTGGGAAATTTGGTAAAATCAACCTATTAATTCCAAGAGTAAAGGCAAATAAGTAACACTCATAATGTCTGTGAATGATTAAAGGCCCATTTACATCAAGCGATGATCGCTCAAAAATCGCTCAAACGACAGTTTGAGTGACAGCTTTGAGCGATCATTTTGCATAAACTATTAAGCAGCTACACAGCTACTTAATAACTTATTAGTGTGCAAATGAAGCCTTTCGCTGAATGCAGTAAATAGCCAGAGGGCTCTTATTTGCATTCAGCTCCTTTGTTCTCCAACAGGTAATAATGCTATCAGCACTACCCACGAAGAGCTCAGCGTGCGGTCCTGATAAGACTGCATGACGATTTTTAGGCTGGTTTGAATTTAACGATCAACTAGCAGTGCACGAAAAGTGCACGATGGCCGCGCGTTTAAACGTAATGATTATCTCTCAAACAATCACTTTTTAGCGATTTTTGAGCGATCATTGCTCTGTGTAAATGGGCCTTAAGTCATCACCTCTCACCACACACGTATCAATTCTATAGCAGTAGAGTATTTACAACAGTAGTGAACTACAAATAGTACATCTTAATCTACTGCTAGAGAGAAGTCCAAGAGAAGATAAGGAGATCTTGCTATTAGGCCACCAAGCTGTTCTCTTGCAGTCTTGAACACAGAAGTTGAGAAACGTCCACCTCATTGTAATGTTTCAGTATGCCTGTAATTCCCTTCGCTAATGAGAGGTACATTGGTGAATTATATTGGTACTTGTGACCCTCAACCAGCTATTATCTAATGTGTAGAGGTATGCTCATATGGCAGATTTTGGAGTGGATTTGGGCTGGTAACTATAGCAGCTATGAAAAGCCAAGATGGCAATACCCCTCTAAGTAAGTTAATGTAACTTTTACTGTTACTAGTGTTATGGGGCCTTTAAAGAAAATAAGAAAGGGGCACGCAAAAAAGCAGCAGCAGCCTCAATGAGCCATGTATGGTGTATCTAATCCCCTAATAGCCCAACTGAATCTCCATGAATTCTATACCCTTTTATGCAAGAAAAAGTATCAAAACATACAGCTGCATGTATCTATAGGCTAGAATGAGTCAAATGTGGTCAAAAAATTCATATTTTTGACTGGGTTTGACCCCCTACTATGCCTTTCCATCCCATAAAAAAGTATGGAAACATATATTTTGTTTAACATTCTAGTCATTAGAAAGTGTGTGAAGACGTATGGCTGTATGTACATTTAATGTATACATTATAAATGCTTCAAAGGGAAAAAAGTGTTCAACTACGAATCATTATTAGGAAAACAGAGTTTACAGTAGAAAATGTAAAAAACAGACACAAAGATATAGAAATGAATGGCTATCCGTTTAATGCATACGTTTTTCAAATGTACAGGTATGCTTAAAACTATACATGAGAATCCTAATGTGAACAGCCCCTTATTCAGGCTCCATACAAAATAGATCCCATATTGAAATAATTTGGCCACTCGAAGTCTCGAGTATGTATCCAGTAAATCCCTCTATGGCAAGCCAACATGAAATTTTATTCTCTCCTGTAATATACAAACCCAAAGAGCTTTTTTATTAATATAAACTATGTGCTTCCCATATTTTCAGTCTTCTAACCCATCCCATTTTCTATTACTGCAGCAGGACCACCGGGTTATAATCCCCTATTTATATGTCATATAAAATACCAAAACAGTATTGCTATTTCCATCAAAATATTCTTTTCTTGGCATGCAATCCCTCGGTGGTATGGCTGTTATCTGTCGAGTTAAGCCGGCAGAATTCGTTTACTTTGTATTAAATGAACACAGTTAAGAAGTTTTGGTTTTGACAGCAAAGTACATTAATCACCAGCAAAAGAACAGATCTTGCTTTTTCACAGTTTCAAATTGACTTTCAATAGAGTAACACAGTAAAGCTTTGTCCCGTAAGAGTAGCAGCGTATTTAAATACAGTAAACATAACAAAATGACCTTCTTAAAATTACACCAGATTCCGTACTGTACAGGATGTCTATAATGACTTCAGTGTTGCATGACTTAACTTTACTGCCTTCAAAAAGCTTTTAAATTAGTTTGGACACATGGGTTTTATCCAAAGGAAATCAATGCGTTTTTGTGAGTCTGACTTAATTTTTAAGCAGCCAGTACTTTCAGATGAAATTAAAATATGTATGAAAAATATATTAAAGCTTCCCCAGGGGCCGCACTTATTTGTACATTTACAAGGTGTTAAAGAGATGATTTAAAAACTAAATGTACACAGGATTAATGCAAATGTGCTATGATTTATAGGCCTTCATGACAGTTTTGACAGTCCCAGGCTAATGCTTTATGTTTTGTGAAGTCGTAATTATCATTAAATTCATAAGGGTGTTGTGGTATTTTATGTAAGGCAAGTGGAATTTAGTGACACTATAGAAAAAAAGAAAACATACCTTTTTTTAATTACAAGAAACTAAATAGGAAAACAAACTACAAAAGTGAAATTCAATGTATGTAATATCAATATATGAATATGGGTAATTTCATAAGGAATAGCCAGAACAATAGCTGGAAAAACTGAGTATGAGAACATCCCTATAAATGCTATTTACAGAAAATCAAAAATCTCGAGATTAAAAAATGAAGAAGGGTGGTCATCTGAAAAGGTAAAATAGTTATTTTGCATATGCATGATGTAACTGATATCTGTTAGAGAAAATGTGGGGTTCTTTAAAGAGGTAATCTTATATATCTAGGCTAGCAATATTAATCCATAAGCTATTACCCCCCTTAGTTGTGGGTGCGTAGAGTCAGTATATTATAATTTAACTTTCCTTGTCTGCATTGCTTGCTCAAAAACCAAATGATAAGTAACTGCATGCTTTAAGTTAGAATGCATTGACATAAGAGCTCCGATTGTAAAGATAGAGAGGTGCTCATCGTAGTTTATTTTTTAAGACGTTCACCGTGCAGAATAAATAATTAGAGATGAGCGAGACTGCTCGGATAAGGCAGTTACTCAAGCGAGCCTTGCTCTTCTCGAGTAACTGCATTCTCATTCAAGCAGTTACTCGAGAGATCTCTCTCGCTCTCCCCCCGGCTCCCACTCGCCTCCCCCCGCCACCTCCCCAACCCTGCACGGACGAAAATGCAGTTACTCGAGAAGAGCGAAGCTCACTCGAATAACTGCCTTATCCGAGCAGGCTCGCTCATCTCTATAAATAATGCATTACTTTGATACTGCAGATCAGATTTTTTTAATAGATGTGGCAATATCAATTAGGTTTTGGGTTTTTTTGTTTTTATTTTTATTATAAATACAGAAAACGTTTTTTTATACTTATTAATGCACTTTAGTTTTTGCAGTTATAAAAACTTTTTTCACTTATTTTTCCTATTTTTTTACTCCTCATAGTGGACTTAAACTTGTAATTGTTTTATTGCAATACTTCAATACAGTTGTATGCTGCATTTCTACAGACATTATATTAAGACAGGCCAAAGGCCCATCTTCACAAGCCGGGAGAAATACATGGCAGACCTGGGAGCCTTCTGAAGGTTCCCAGTTGCCATGATACCCAAGAGGGCACCTTGTAATCTGACCACAGGGCGGCCGTTCAGGACTCCTGAAAATTGATCAGGGCATTTAAGTGCCACTGTCAAAATTGACAAAGACTTATAAGGGGTTAATAAGCATGATCGACATGAGCACTTATCATGACTGTTACGGCCAGATGCCAGCTGTTAAAGATATGGAGAGGCCTCAGCTCCTGATCCCACTCCTTATGAACCCCACACACCAAAGGCATAGATGTTCACAAAGGAGTTAAAAGGGGTTTTATGGGTTATTTCTAGTGATGGCCTATCCTCAGGAGAGGTCATCAACAGTCTGCCCTGTGTAGTGGGCAGCGCTGGTATTGCAGGCCTAGCTCTCATTGATTGTAAAGATAGCTGCAGCGCCAGCCACTACAGAATGGTCGGAGCTATCAGCTTCCACTCTATACACTGTGTTTTGGTACAGACAGCGGAGTGCCTGTACAGCTGATCAACCAGAATCTTAAGCTGCAGACCCCAAACGATCAGCAATTGATGAGCTATTCTATTCATCAAAAGAAATAGCCCAGGACACCCCCCCCCCCCCAGTAATAATAATGTCTCTTGCTAAGGTCTAGCTGGCAAGTCATGCCCAAGATGGCCAACAACTCTCCCAACAGAAAGCTCTGTGCCATTATTACCCTCAATTGAAGCATGCCCCACCTGGGTGCCGTCTATGAGATTGTATCGCTTTTTGCATCCAATGCTCTGGTGCATCTGGGGCTTCTGTGACCATTAGGCCACGTGCCAGTTATCAGAATCACCCTTACTAATCACTGCTGCACCAAATAGCATGCACACACACTCAGATTTAACAGAGAGCGGTCACTTCACACTTGTTAAACTTTCAGTGCCACTAGCTAATTACAGTTACTGATGCGGCAACAGTATCTCACTGGTGCAGTCACCTGTAGACATGTTTCATGATTTCCTCCAATTAAGGGAAATGGAACAATATCTCTGCACCGCCACCTATTGGAAGACAGCATTCCTGCAAGTCAATGTTAGACTCTTAATACAAGTCTTGCAACAATGACTGGGAATTGAAAGCCAAGCCAGAATCCATGCATAGACAGCTGTTTCAGGGTGTTTGCCCCTCATCAGTGTGCAGTAGGTTTCTGGCTTGGCTAGTGAGAGGCCTGTGACGTGGGATTTCCTCCAATTACACCACACACTCTCTTTCAGTCAGGGTCTTTAAGTGGCTTTTGACCAGACCATGAGACGATTATACCTAATATGATGTTGTTCTTGTTGGGGCTTTAATGATGTTCCAGGGAAAATATGCAAAAACTGGCTTCATTGAAACAATCTCTCATACCCAACAGCCTCTGCAGTTCTTTCTTTTTCTCTGAGTAACCACTCTAAGGGCTTTCAATTACAGGACCTGTCCCAATCTCTCTCTTACTCAAATGGTGGTTTCAAGTGCTCCTTCTCAAACTTTAGTCACTTTGTTGGCTTCTATCTTTCTTAACCCATGGGTCTACTTATCAGTGGTTGACTAGGCCCAGATCTCAGTCCCCTTTCATAGCAGTTCGTACTTTTCTTATACTCTCATTGCACATGAAAGGCCCAAAGCACACACAGTTGTACGTATGAACCTCAACCTTACCTACAGATAATGCAGCGGAACACTTTTAGAGCTTAACATCCACTGTCAGTTCAGCACAAGTTATCAAGAAAAATGGCAGCTTCTGAAGTCATCTTCTTGCAGGATGACTTACAGAAATATTGTCCTGATATCATTAACTTAGAGTCCTTTTACACTTGACAATCTGTTGGGTTCAGATGCCTGACTGGTCATCCCAGCTTCCCTGCAGGAGCGATCACCGCTCAGTAAATTGAGGTGGAGCAGGCCACGGATCATTTCAGCCTGCCTGCCTCCATTCACAGGCAGTCATTTATAGATGAACGACTGCCTGTTTACATGGGCCATGTCGCCGTTTGGTTTTTAGGCATGTATAAACTGAACAACAAACTAATTAGCGTTCATTGTTCAGGTTGTCCAGCTTTTGCATTGGAGGGCAATCATTCAGATTCTCGTTGATTGGGGGAATATGAACAATTTGTTGGCTTGTGTACAATGTCCCTTAAACAAAAATTGCACACAATGATTTGCCAGTTCTTACTGTACACACTAGGGTCTGCCTGGACTCTGCTGGTATATGGCAATAAGCAATACAGTACAGAATTTACATAGGCAATGGTGGTTTACATTGCAAAATATAAGTGCGATTTTAGGTGCAGCATTTGTGGGCCACTTGTAGTTCACTCCCCTTACAGTCAAATCCCATATGAGTTGAACAGGAAAAAAAAAAAGTGGCATCTTCTATTGTATTGCATATGCCGCCATGTGGAGCTTGTATGTCCCCATACACTGCTGTACAGGCTCTCTGCACACAGCTCTGCTATGTGCATGAGGCCTTTTAAATTAATTTTTTATGCTTGTCTAGTAATATCATATTTATAGCAGGAAGATTCAATGTTTAACCAAAAATCTTAAAGAGGTATTTTGGACACTTACCATTGATGATCTATCTGCTACTCGGAATACCTGCCGATCAACTGATCCTCTAGCCCATTGTCAGTGCAGTGGAGCTGAATATTTGCATTGGTGGTCAGGACTGGAATTTTAATAGAAGACTTCGCACACATTGAGATCAATGGGACCGATGCCTTCTTTTACACTTCCAGATCCTCATTGTGGTCAGAGACGGAAGAGTAATAGAAGGCATTGCCTCAATTGATTTCAAACAGAATTAAAGCCTTTTATTACACTTTCTTCCCTGACCACCAATGTGAATATCCTGCCCCACTGCACTGACAGCAGGCTAGAGGATCAGCTGATCGTCGGGGACCCATGATGATCAACTATTGATGACCTATCCTGAGGATAGATCATCAATAGTAAATGACTGGAATACCCCATTAACAGATTTAGATGTCTATGGAAATGTCGCACCCCCACACTGAATCCTCTGCTTACAGTTTAGGGTGAAATGGACTACAAAATGTCTTTTTTTTCTTTAATAAATACGGAGACAATTAATATTCTTCTTGGCTATAATTAAGCATGATATATTTTATGTGAAGTCCTACAATGACATAGTGGTTTTGTGGTTTACAAAGGTGAATCTCTGGTTTCTACCATTGTAGTTTAGACCTTTTCTTTACATTCATTGTCCTGTATGAATGGTGAAAGCCTGTCCCTGAGTCAGGCATCAGGCTGCCCACAGCAAATAATTACAAATGTAGAACTCCAATTAATTGCAAAAATGTTAAGAATGTCCAATGATAAATTATCCACTGGTAAATCTTGGATATAAGGTGAAAGTACAACAATTCTTTCCAATCAGTCTGTCTCTGCAGCAATATTTTATAATATATTTAGAGTGAATTTGGGTCTTCATTAGCAGAGGGTGTAAAAACATGATGATTTATGTTACATGCAAACTTCCATTTTAGCCCTTAACACCATTAGCTGCTTTTATATTTATCATGCTAGACTTCCTCTTTCTACAAACTTTACAAATAACCTACAGAAGAGGCTATTTATGACACTCAACTCTGAAAATACAAGGACGCCAATGTGCACTAAGGGCTTAGTCAGACGGGCGTTTTTTGCCGCGATTTGCGGATCACATGACGGATGCGCATCCGCAAATCGCGTGACCGGTGCGCGCAAGTCACCCGCAAATCGCCCGAAAATCTGCTCCTAGCCGCGTTTCATTAGAAACGGGCCGGAGCTGTCCAGCGCATTGCATTCAATGGAGACGGCAATACAGCCGTCTCCATTGAAAGCAATGCGCTGCGGGCGAGCCCGGGATGAATTGTCGGTAAGGGCTTAAATATATAAGCCCTTCCCTGCAATGCATCCTAAAATGTGTTAAAATAAAAAAAAATTGCATTCTCACCTTCTGCCGGCAGCTCCGAGCGGCAGTCCTGCAGTGGGTGTGAAGGGGGTGTGAGTCAGACCTGCCCCCTGATTGGCTCAGCGCTGAGCCAATCAGAGGCATGCCTCACTCACACCCATTCATGAATTCATGAATGGATGTGAGTCAGACCTGCCCCTGATTGGCTCAGCGCTGAGAGGCAGCAGTCACTCACCCATTCATGAATTCATGAATGGGTGTGTGAGTGAAACCGGCCAATCAGAGGCAGATCATTCAGCAGGCGGGGATTTTAAAGCCCCGTCGGCTGAATAGTGCCGAGAAGCAGTTCAGGAGAACTGACAGCGGCCGCGGCTGGACTCTGGCTGCAGCGGAAAGGTGAGTATACAATTTTTTTTTATTTTAACACATTTTAGGATGAATTGCAGGGAAGGGTTTATATATTTAACCCCTTCCCGACAATTCACCCCGCGCACGCCGGCAGCCCATTGCTTTCAATGGAGCGGCTGTATTGCCGCTCCATTGAATTCAATGGGCAAACATCGTTCTTCTCTGCCACAGCTGTTACAGCTGTGGCAGAGAAGAATGATTTGTCTTCTATATGTTCTCAATGAGGTCGGCGCTGCTGCCGCCGGCCCCATTGAGCGCATATACAGAAGCGAACAGAAATCGCAGATAGGTGCGATCTGCGATTTTTTGTTCTATAATTTTTCGGACGAGCGCATAAAAAGCGCTCATGTGTCCGATACCATTGCGAAGCAATGGTTTTAAAAAATCGCCGGACGCATGCGCATGCGCAAATCGCGGCAAAAAACGCCCGTCTGACTAAGCCCTTATGATGCATTCACCCGCAAGGTACTTACTCCTTTGCAAAGCCCTATGCACACCCCCAATACATGGGATCAGTATCACATAGTTCCTTAAAAAAACAACTATTTCCTGCTCCAGGCTCCTTAGTATGCCTCTTTGAGACACTGATTCTGCTCCAAAGTCTGCTGTATTATTAAAGTGTTGCCCCTAGATGCATTGCAGCGGTTTGCTAGCACACAACCTTTGTTCCATCCACTTTAGTTTTACATTAAAATATGCATTGAAGATGAAGTGAAGCTTTGACAATTAAAAATAGGTTAGAAGTTAAAGTTTCATTGTGTTTTTTCCACAGTCTCCCTCATTACCCTAAGTCATGAGGGTCTAGGCAGAGTGGGGCAGATTTACTATTCAAAATACAACAGTTTTTTGGAGCAAATTGGAAAAAAAGAGGATCAGATAAAACAATTAGCACATTTATAAATCATAGTACCATAGATGGCTGTGATTGGTTCATCGAGCGCTGTATTGATTGGCTGAGCAGCGTTTGAGAACCAATCACAGCCATCACTTCCTGGAGGCGGGATTTGTGAATCCTGTAACCAGGATGCAATCTTCTGTGGGTGGTCGAGGACTGCAGCAAGTATGCTGGAGCTCTGGAGAACAGCGGGAGGACCTGGACTGAGCCTACTGGATAATGTATTGCTTTTTTTTAATGTAATGCAGCCTCTGTGAAAATTCCAAAAAATCAGGGTAGGGTTTATTTTCAGAGAAGCAGGGTATGTGCAGTACACTCCCTTGGTATGTAAAAGAAGTGTACATCAGATCAAAAGACACAAAGTAATCTGGCTAAAATCCATCTTGAATCATAAGAGGAAATCACAGTGGTATATAAATCTATATGTTTAATATTTGAGACCCTTCACAGATATACATAGATATAAAAATTACTAACTTTTATTGAATAATTCTAAAAACATGGGCTCACAAATGACACTTACAAACATAGATTAAACGAAACAAAAAAGAAAAAATTAAATAGGTTGACCCAGGATTGAGATAGGGGAGCTCAGCTCCTCTCAGGTTCGTGGAGATTATTATAGTGTTAATGGTCACTCGCGGTGTATCTTGAAGACGTCGCATATAGATGAGTGCGGGTCTTCAGATTGCTGCTGGTGGAAACAGATATTTAGAAGCAGGTTTGCTGTATTAGCTAAATTCCGCTTTATCCCGCAATCCGGGGTATGTATCCACCTCTAAGTGGTTGGTAGAGAAATCACTTAGACAAATATGCGGTCTTAAGGTGAGTCCCCCAGTAATGCCACGATATTAATTTGCATATCTGTGATACGTGAAGCAGAATTCTGTTTGGGTACCTAGTTGTAGTGAATTTAGATATTTCGTATCTAGGTCCTTAACAGAAGGGCTCTTGCACATCAGTGGTGCTAGATAGACAGGCTCAAAGAAGCTTGCGGTAGCACTCAGCATGATAAGAGTCCGTGGGCTCCCATCTTGCAGTAGCGCCACGCAGCAAAGGTCAATAGGCTCGACGCGTTTCCCTATCCGGTTTTCGGATAGTTCCTCAGGAGCAAAAGGTAGTTATTACCATCAGTTAGTGTGCAGTCCTTGTCAAGTGGACCAATCGTCACCAGGGTCGGTGGGGTAATTTACAATATGGTTTTAAGCAGTGGATCCCAGTTTTGGGTAATGCCACTGGTTTCTATTAAAGGAATTCCGTGAAATACGGTTACCACTTCCTTATCTTGCTCTCAGGCTGAGCATCCACTCTATCATCACTGTCAGTCGTATTGCATAGTAGTCTGATATATATCAGCGCTACCTCAGACCGTGTCTCGTAGTGAAAAAGGTGGAGCTAAGTGACTCTTAATTTCGTATAAGTCACTTAAATGCAAATATAATGGGTTCGTAATAAATAATGGTCCCCCAGACTCAACTATCTCATCGGTAAATCCAGTGTCTAAGGGGGTTTGCTGCCGTCTACGTTCGGCTTCAAGGCAACTCTAAGATCTATCTTTCCCCAGAGGGGGCTGTGTTGGATAGTCCCCTACAGATTAATCAGCGTTTGTAAGCCCACAGACTAATTTGATATTAGTCTGTATTGACGTCCGGAGATAATACTCCATATATCAGGTCTCTAGATACTAAAGCCGAAAATCCCAGTCAGGCAATGACTGTACTGGGTTAGAGAAAAGAGAGAGTTCCCCCGTCTGGGTTAGTTTCCAGGGTTAGAGCCCCATAAGAGCAAAAGCCTAAATGTAGAGGACGACAGCACTCCTAACTAGTCCCATCCACAGTCAGATAGGACCCGGGTGTGTAGTCAAGATAGAGAGAGCAAGGAGTGGTGCCTGTGGGTGGTCGAGGACTGCAGCAAGTATGCTGGAGCTCTGGAGAACAGCAGGAGGACCTGGACTGAGCCTACTGGATAATGTATTGCTTTTTTTTAATGTAATGCAGCCTCTGTGAAAATTCCAAAAATCAGGGTAGGGTTTATTTTCAGAGAAGCAGGGTATGTGCAGTACACTCCCTTGGTATGTAAAAGAAGTGTACATCAGATCAAAAGACACAAAGTAATCTGGCTAAAATCCATCTTGAATCATAGGATCATAGAATGGAAGAGTTGGAAGGGACCTCCAGGATCACCGGGTCCAACCCCCTGCTCAGTGCAGGATTCACTAAATCATCCCAGACAGATATTTGTCTAGCCTTTATTGCCTTTATTTGAAGACTTCCATTGAAGGAGAACTCACTACCTTCCATGGTAACCTATTACACTCATTGATCCCCCTCACTGTCTAATATCTAATCTGTGTCTCCTCCCTTTCAGTTTCATTCCATTGCTTCTAGTCTTTCCTTGTGCAAATGAGAATGTGACAGCAATGTGACAGCCCTTCAGATATTTGTAGGCAGCTATTAAGTCTCCTCTCAGCCTTCTTTTTTGCAAGCTAAATATTCCCAGGTCCTTTAACCGTTCCTCATAGGACATTATTTGCAGACCGCTCACCATCTTGGTAGCTCTTCTTTGAACTTGCTCCAGCTTGTCTATGTCTTTTTTTTAAAGTGGGGTGCCCAGAACTGGACACAGTATTCCAGATGAGGTCTGAATGAGGTCTACCCAACAAGTGTCTTAATGACTTGTTCTTTTTTGAATTAGTCTGTCCACCATTTTATTTTAAGGAGTATTAGTAAATGTTATTATTTATACTTCAGACTGGTTATTACATTGAGATATTTATTGACCTACATGGTTCCTGATGAATTGAGATGTCCAAAAGAAATGCGACAAACCTTAAATTGTGATACATCAACACTTTTTGAAATTTTTATAGATGTGATTTATCATATAGTTATATCTGAAGCCCTACTATTTGGCGTTTGAGTGAACTTTATGGTTATTATTAGAGATGAGCGAACGCGTTCGTCCGAGCTTGATATTCGTGCGAATATTAGGGTGTTCGGGATGTTCGTTATTCGTAACGAACACCATGCGGTGTTCTGGTTACTTTCACTTCCTTCCCTGAGACGTTAGCGCGCTTTTCTGGCCAATTGAAAGACAGGGAAGGCATTACAACTTCCCCCTGCAACGTTTAAGCCCTATACCACCCCCCTGCTGTGAGTGGCTGGCGAGATCAGGTGTTCGCCTAATATAAAAGTCGGCCCCTCCCGCGGCTCGCCTCAGATGCGGTGTGAGTTAGATGAGGGACAGTGCTGTTTATACCGGAGCTGCTGTAGGGAAAGAATTGGTAGTTAGTGTAGGCTTCAAGACCCCCCAAAGGTCCTTATTAGGGCCACTGATAGCTGTGTGTTGGCTGCTGTTAGCAGTGGCATTTTTTTTTTTCTCAAAATCGGCTCTGCAGAGCGTTGCACCTGGCATTAGGGACAGAAGTGCTGCATAGGCAGGGAGAGTGTTAGGAGTGAGTGTAGCCTTCAAGAACCTCAACGGTCCTTTCTAGGGCCATATTTATCCGTGTGCAGTACTGTCCAGGCTGCTGTTAGCTGTGCTGCATTTTTTTTGGGCTTCTCAAAATCGCCTCAGCAGAGCATTCCACCCTCCATTGATACTGCAGGGAAAGAATTGTATAGGCAGGGCCACAACACAGTTATTATTCATAGAATATACGCAGTGCTGCCTTTTGGTGGAAAAACAAGTGGAAACAAATCTATTTGTCCAGCCTCTGTCCGTCCTTACGGGCGGTGGACACGTGTGAGCTGCGTGAAAAACATTGCTAAATCATACGCACCCAGCTACGCTTTACTGCTGGCTTCGCCATTTGCTTTCCTTAATTGGGAAAAAAAATACCTGCTCTGCCAGAGTTATAATAACTCTGCTACCCTCACGTTCTGTGACACATTAGCAGGGACACAGCACAGTTATTAAACTTCTCATGTTCATTGAATATACGCAGTGCTGCCTTTTGGTGGAAAAACAAGTGGAAACAAATCTATTTGTCCAGCCTCTGTCCGTCCTTACGGGCGGTGGACACGTGTGAGCTGCGTGAAAAACATTGCTAAATCATACGCACCCAGCTACGCTTTACTGCTGGCTTCGCCATTTGCTTTCCTTAATTGGGAAAAAAAATACCTGCTCTGCCAGAGTTATAATAACTCTGCTACCCTCACGTTCTGTGACACATTAGCAGGGACACAGCACAGTTATTAAACTTCTCATGTTCATTGAATATACGCAGTGCTGCCTTTTGGTGGAAAAACAAGTGGAAACAAATCTATTTGTCCAGCCTCTGTCCGTCCTTACGGGCGGTGGACACGTGTGAGCTGCGTGAAAAACATTGCTAAATCATACGCACCCAGCTACGCTTTACTGCTGGCTTCGCCATTTGCTTTCCTTAATTGGGAAAAAAAATACCTGCTCTGCCAGAGTTATAATAACTCTGCTACCCTCACGTTCTGTGACACATTAGCAGGGACACAGCACAGTTATTAAACTTAGATTATTCATTCACTAGAGGCAGTGGGGCCTTTCGTTTTCCAAAAAGGGAAAAAATTATATTTGGCCTGCAGTCTTGCGCCAATTTATTTCCTGCCTGTGAAATCAAATCACTGGTAATACAGCATGCTGAGGGGTAGGGGTAGGCCTAGAGGACGTGGACGCGGCCGAGGACGCGGAGGGCCAAGTCAGGGTGTGGGCACAGGCCGAGCTCCTGATCCCGGTGTGTCGCAGCCGACTGCTGCGCGATTAGGAGAGAGGCACGTTTCTGGCGTCCCCACATTCATCGCCCAATTAATGGGTCCACGCGGGAGACGGTTATTAGAAAATGAGCAGTGTGAGCAGGTCCTGTCCTGGATGGCAGAAAGTGCTTCGAGCAACCTATCGTCAACACGCAGTTCTGCGCCGTCCACTGCTGCAAATCCGAATCCTCTGTCTGCTGCTCCTCCTTCCTCCCAGCCTCCTCACTCCACTGCAATGACACCTGCTCAGGAGCGGGAACACTCCCAGGAACTGTTCTCGGGCCCCTGCTTAGATTGGGCAGCAGCGGTTCCTCTCCCACCAGAGGAGTTTATCGTCACTGATGCCCAACCATTCGAAAGTTCCCGGGGTCCGAGGGAAGAGGCTGGGGACTTCCGCCAACTGTCTCAACAACTTTCTGTGGGTGAGGAGGACGATGACGATCAGACACAGTTGTCTTGCAGTGAGGTAGTAGTAAGGGCAGTAGGTCCAAGGGAGCAGCGCACAGAGGATTCGGAGGAAGAGCAGCAGGACAGGTCTTCAGAGGGGGAGTCAAGGGCATCAGCAGGGCAGGTTGCAAGAGGCAGTGCGGTGGCCAGGGCCAGGGGTAGAGGCAGGGCCAGACCGAATAATCCACCAAGTGTTTCCCAAAGCGCCCCCTCGCGCCATGCCACCCTGCAGAGGCCGAGGTGCTCTAAGGTCTGGCAGTTTTTCACAGAGACGCCTGACGACCGACGAACAGTGGTGTGCAACCTTTGTTGCGCAAAGCTCAGCCGGGGAGCCAACACCAACAGCCTCACCACCACCACCATGCGCAGACATATGATGGCCAAGCACCCCACAAGGTGGGACGAAGGCCGTTCACCGCCTCCGGTTTGCACCCCTGCCTCTCCCCCTGTGCCCCAACCTGCCACTGAGATGCAACCCCCCTCTCAGGACACAGGCACTACCGCCTCATGGCCTGCACCCACACCCTCATCTCCGCTGTCCTCGGCCCCATCCAGCAGTGTAGTTCAGCGCACCGTTCAGCCGTCGCTTGCGCAAGTGTTCGAGCGCAAGCGCAAGTACGCCGCCACGCACCCGCACGCTCAAACGTTAACCGTCCGCATAGCAAAATTCATCAGCCTTGAGATGCTGCCGTATAGGGTTGTGGAAACTGAGTCCTTCAAAAGTATCATGGAGGCGGCGGCCCCGCGCTACTCAGTTCCCAGTCGCCACTACTTTTCCCGATGTGCCTCACGTCCTACCCACCCCCAGAATTGCGGGCCCCAGCTCGGTGCTGGTATCTGCGGAGGTGTATGCTTCCTCCACTAAAGCACCCTCCTCCTCCTCCTCCTCCTCTGTCTCGCAATCAAGATGTGTTAGCAGCAGCATGTCGCCAGCAGTCGGTGTCGCGCGGTGTGGCAGCACAGCGGTGGGCAAGCGTCAGCAGGCCGTGCTGAAACTACTCAGCTTAGGCGATAAGAGGCACACGGCCCACGAACTGCTGCAGGGTCTGACACAGCAGACCGACCGCTGGCTTGCGCCGCTGAGCCTCCAACCGGGCATGGTCGTGTGTGACAACGGGCGTAACCTGGTGGCGGCTCTGCAGCTTGGCAGCCTCACGCACGTGCCATGCCTGGCCCACGTCTTTAATTTGGTGGTTCAGCGCTTTCTGAAAAGCTACCCACGCTTGTCAGACCTGCTCGTAAAGGCGCGCCGGCTCTGCGCACATTTCCGCAAGTCCCACACGGACGCTGCCACCCTGCGCACCCTGCAACATCACTTTAAGCTGCCAGTGCACCGACTGCTGTGCGACGTGCCCACACGGTGGAACTCTACGCTCCACATGTTGGCCAGGCTCTATGAACAACGTAGAGCTATAGTCGAATACCAACTCCAACATGGGCGGCGCAGTGGGAGTCAGCCTCCTCAATTCCTTTCAGAAGAGTGGGCCTGGTTGGCAGACATCTGCCATGTCCTTGGTAATTTTGAGGAGTCTACCCAGGTGGTGAGCGGCGATGCTACAATCATTAGCGTCACCATTCCTCTGCTATGCATCTTGAGAAATTCCCTGCAAACCATAAAGGCAGCTGCTTTGCACTCGGAAACGGGGGCGGGGGAAGACAGTATGCCGCTGGATAGTCAGGGCACCCTCCTGTCTATTTCTCAGCGCGTACAGGAGGAGGAGGAGGAGCATGAGGAGGATGAGGAGGAGGGGGAAGAGACAGCTTGGCCCGCTGCTGACGGTACACCGGCTGATTGCCTGTCATCCTTTCAGCGTGTATGGCCTGAGGAGGAGGAGGAGGAGGATCCTGAAAGTGATCTTCCTAGTGAAGACAGCCATGTGTTGCGTACAGGTACCCTGGCACACATGGCTGACTTCATGTTAGGATGCCTTTCTCGTGACCCTCGCGTTGCACGCATTCTGGCCACTACGGATTACTGGGTGTACACACTGCTCGATCCACGGTATAAGGAGAACCTGCCCACTCTGATTCCCGAAGAGGAAAGGGGTTCGAGAGTGTTGCTATACCACAGGACCCTTGCGGACAAGCTGATGGTAAAATTCCCAGCCGACAGCGCTAGTGGCAGAAGGCGCAGTACCGAGGGCAAGGTAGCAGGGGATGTGCGTAGATCGAGCAGCATGTACATCCCAGGCAGTGCAACAGTCTTTAAGGGCCTGGACAGCTTTATGGCTCCCCACCAAGACTGTGTCACCGCTCCCCAGTCACGGCTGAGTCGGCGGGAGCACTGTAAAAGGATGGTGAGGGAGTAAGTAGCGGATCGCACGACCATCCTTGGTGACGCCTCTGCCCCCTACAACTACTGGGTGTCGAAGCTGGACATGTGGCCTGAACTAGCGGTGTATGCCCTGGAGGTGCTTGCTTGTCCTGCGGCTAGCGTGTTGTCGGAGAGGGTGTTTAGTGCGGCTGGGGGAATCATCACAGATAAGCGTAGCCGCTTGTCAACCGACAGTGCCGACAGGCTAACACTCATCAAGATGAACAAAGGCTGGATTTCCCCAGACTTCTGTTCTCCACCAGCGGACAGCAGCGATACGTAAGCAATACGTAGGCTGCACCCGCGGATGGAAGCTACGTTCTCTCTCACCATCCAAAACGGGGACATTTCTGCTTCATCAATCTGTGTCTAATATTCCTCCTCCTCCTCCTCCTGCTCCTCCTCCTGAAACCTCACGTAATCACGCTGAACGGGCAATTTTTCTTAGGGCCACAAGGCTCACTCAAATAATTTTTCAGAACAATTTTTATAAGTTTCAATGCGCTTAAAAGCATTGGAACTTTAACTTGAACCAATTTTTCATTACACTGGGCTGCCTCCAGGCCTAGTTACCACTTAAGCCACATTAACCAAAGCGATTAATGGGTTTCACCTGCCCTCTTGGCTGGCCATGGCCAATTTTTGGGATGTACATTAGTACTGTTGATACAGCAATTTTTGTGGGCCCTCGCCTACAGTGTAATCAAATTAATTTTTAGCCCACCTGCATTACAGCTGACGTTACCTCAGCTGTGTTGGGCAATGCAATGGGATATTTTTATGTACCGCCGGTGGGTTCCAGGGAGCCACCCATGCTGTAGGTGCACACTGAGTTTTTAATACATCTGTACACTTCTAAAGAACCCGTCTGACTGGGGCATGCAGTGTGGGCCGAAGCCCACCTGTATTACGCACGACATTACTACCTCAGCTGTGTTGGGCAATGCAATGGGATATTTCTATGTACCGCCGGTGGCTTCCTGGCACCCACCCAGGCAGTGGGTCCACAGGGAGTTTAACCTACATGTGTCCACTTGTAAAGAACCCCAGTCTGACTGGGGCATGCAGTGTGGGCCGAAACCCACCTGCATTAACCCTTTCCAGTCCACTGTGTGACCTGTGAAGACATTAGGGTTTAAGGCTGTACAGCTCCGTTGTTGGTAGACGTCCGTCGGGGTTCTCTTACTGTATATTGCCAGCCTCTCTGCTGTCGGAGCCTATCCTACGTGTCAGCTCATGCAGTACTGGCTTTAGCCAGCATATAGCGCCGTTGTATAACGGCAGAAAAAGAGTAAGCCCCCTAGGAAAACCATATACAAATTGGATTGGAAAGGGTTAAGCACAACATTACTACCTCAGCTGTGTTGGGCAATGCAATGGGATATTTCTATGTACCGCCGGTGGCTTCCTGGCACCCACCCATGCTGTAGGTGCACACGGAGTTTTTACTACATCTGTACACTTATAAAGAACCCCAGTCAGACTGGGGCATGCAGTGTGGGCCGAAGCTCACCTGCATTAAGCACGACATTACTACCTCAGCTGTGTTGGGCAATGCAATGGGATATTTCTGTGTACCGCCGGTGGGTTCCAGGGAGCCACCCATGCTGTGGGTCGACAGGGACTTCACAATAGGGAGTTGTACCTGCCTGTGTCTATGAATTAAAAAGCCCGGTCTGACTGGGGCATGCAGACACCTTGACAGAATGAATAGTGTGTGGCACATAGGTTCCCCATTGCTATGCCCACGTGTGCAGCTCCTGATGGCGGTGGCACAGGATTCTATTTCTCATTGCTTCTGTACAGCATTGTGGGCTATCGCTCCGCCACTTTTAAAGAGGGTCGCTGCCTAGCCGTGCCAACCTCTGCAGTGTGTGCCTGCGGTCCCTCGTCATGGCAGACGCAATTCTAAATAGACATGAGCGTGGTGTGGCATGACGGCAGCTGAAGGCTGCCCAGGGACACTTTGGTGTGCGCTGTGGGGGGGGAGGGGGGGCGGTTGGGCAGCATGTAACCCAGGAGAAGTGTCAGTGGAGTGTCATGCAGGCAGTGATTGTGCTTTGTTGGAGGTAGTGTGGTGCTTAGCAAAGGTATGCCATGCTAATGAGGGCTTTTCAGAAGTAAAAGTTGTTGGGAGGGGGGGGGGCCCACTCTTGCCGGTATTGTGGCTTAATAGTGGGACCTGTGAACTTGAGATGCAGCCCAACACGTAGCCCCTCGCCTGCCCTATCCGTCACTGTGTCATTCCCATCACTTTCCTGAATTGCCCAGATTTTCACACATGAAAACCTTAGCGAGCATCGGCGAAATACAAAAATGTTCTGGTCGCCCATTGACTTCAATGGGGTTCGTTGTTCGAAACGAACCCTCGAGCATCACGGGAAGTTCGTTCCGAATAACGAACACCCGAACATTTTGGTGTTCGCTCATCTCTAGTTATTATGTATTAAATTGGAGTGGAGTAAGATTTTTTATCCCTCTTACAAATATGTCTGTCACTTTGGTCCTCTCTTTGTCTGTCCCTGAGAGGGATTACTAGTAAAAATGAGCGAGCATACTCGCTAAGGGCAATTACTCGATCGAGCATTGCTCTTAGCGAGTACCTGCCCACTCGGGAGCAAATATTTGGCTGCCGGCGGCGGGCGGGAAGCTGCGGGAGAGCAGGGAGGAACGGAGGGGAGATATCTCTCTCCCTCTCTCCCCCCGCTCCCCCCTGCTCATGGCCGCAACTCAACTGTCACCCGCGCCGGCAGCCGAACCTTTTCTTCCGAGCGAGGAGATACTCGCTAAGGACAATGCTCGATCAAGTAATTGTCCTTAGCGAGTATGCTCGCTCATCTCTAATTACTAGCTGATAGAGGTGACCCTATATTGGGGACAACAATAATTTATTTGTTAGTTTAGTTTTTAATATATGTTATGAAAAAAGTGATACTTTAGGGTTCTTTTCTGTGAAGGGTTTATCTGTAATTATTAGACCCCTCTGCCTCAATGATTTGTTTAATATTCACATCAAAAACCATTCTTACCGTATACTTCTCTAGAAAGGTAATTATATCATTATCAAGTATAGCCGTTAACTTTTACTAACCTATTTTGTGTGTTGAGCTCTACACAATAGAACATATTTTATTCTTTGTTTTTACCACTTGTAACCAACTTTGTCATCAGTGTAACCAATCTGTGTGAATAACCTCAGGCTGTTAAACTATGACTTCAATGGTCCTGCTGTTTTGCTCTCCTTATATTAGGCAGCAATGCAAATGTCCAAATGCAGCAGCCAAGCATCTATTGAGTCCATGTGTTGGCAAGCTATAAATATCGACTCCAGTGTATTCATATGCGCTCTGCCACCCAAGTACCTTCCCAAACTGTGCACAATAAAAACATGTTTAGACTTATTTGGCCCAAAGTTGTAACAAACATTAAGGATCATCTGAGAAGTATGTGCTTCACATTGAAGTTTATAAGCGGTGACATACGTAGTGTTTAATGAAACTCATGAAGGAAGATGATTCATAGAGTGTTCATTAGCCACCTCAGATGAAAAGCCTAAACGGGAAGTAATAATTTGCAGTAGAGGAACTTTAATGACAAACTGTATACATAAGGATATCTTAGTATAAAACTTGTATCATTAATGTGACAACCTAGCTGTCTAGACTCGACACCACAGAAGATATTTGGCTAGGCATCAATTTCAACTCATATTATTTAAGATATAAAAAATGATCAAAAGTAGTTACTTTGCTTTGATTCAAAGTCTCTAAAATATTTCCCCCTGTTTTATAAAACAATCTTGTGGGAGAAATTATGGATTACACATGGGCAGGGGATTACAAAAGTAACATCCCTATTATAAATCTGTTATAGGGGATGACCTTTCACTGTGTTGATTCCTTTAAAACATAACTTTTAATAGTAGAAAAGTTAAAACTAGAGATGAGTGAGCATACTTGTCCGACCTTGATGCTCGTTCGAGTATTAGGGTGTTCGAGATGCTCGTTACTCGAGACGAGCACCACGCGGTACTCGTCTCGATTAAACGAGCACTGACCATTGAATTCAATGGAGCCGGCAATACAGCCGGCTCCATTGAAAGCAATGGGCTGCCGGTGAGCGCGGGATGAATTTTCGGGAAGGGCTTAAAAATATAAGCCCTTCCCTGAAATTCATCCAGAAATGTGTAAAAACAAAAAAAATATATATATACTCATCCGGTCCCGGCAGACGGATTTCAGCTGCGGCCGCCCGCAGTTCTCCTGAACTGCTCTGAGTAGTATTCAGCAGCCGGGGATTTAAAATCCCCGCCTGCTGAATGAGCTGCGTCTGATTGGTCACAGCCTAACCAATCAGGGGCAGCTCTCACTCACACCAATTCATGAATTCATGAATGACAGCTGAGAGCTGCCCCTGATTGGTCCCTGCGCTGAGCCAATCAGAGGCAGCACTCACTCACCCATTCATGAATTCATGAATAGGTGTGAGTGAGAGCTGCCTCTGATTGGTCAGGCTGTGACTAGAGATGAGCGAGCATACTCATCCGAGCTTGATGCTCATTCGAGTATTAGGGTGCTCGAGATGCTCGTTACTCGAGACGAGCACCACGCGGTACTCATCTCGATTAAACGAGCACTGACCATTGAAAGCAATGGCCTGCCGGCGAGCGCGGGATGAATTGTCAGGAAGGGCTTAAATATAAGCCCTTCCCTGCAATTCATCCAGAAATGTGTAAAAAAAAAAAAATATATACTCACCTTGTCCCGGCAGAACGATGTTAGCCCATTGAATTCAATGGAGCCGGCAATACAGCCGGCTCCATTAAAAGCAATGGGCTGCCGGCGATCGCGGCATGAATTGTCGGGAAGGGGTTAAATATATAAGCCCTTCCCTGCAATTCATCCAGAAATGTGTAAAAATAAAAAATATATATATACTCACCTGGTCCCGGCAGACGGAGTTCAGCGCGGCCAGCGGCAGTCCTCCTGAACTGCTCTGAACAGCTGTGAGTAGTATTCAGCAGCCGGGGATTTAAAATCCCCGCCTGCTGAATGAGCTGCCTCTAATTGGTCACAGCCTGATCAGAGGCAGATTCCACTCACACACCCATTCATGAATTTATGAATGGGTGTGTGACTGCTGCCTCTGATTGGCTCAGCGGGACCAATCAGATGAGAGGCGATCATCCCGCGATCGCCGGCAGCCCATTGCTTTCAATGGAGCCAGCTGTATTGCCGGCTCTATTGAATTCAATGGGCTAACATCGTTCTGCCGGGACAAGGTGAGTATATTTTTTTAAAATATTTACACATTTCTGGATGAATTGCAGGGAAGGGCTTATATATTTAAACCCTTCCCGACAATTCATCCCGCGATCACCGGCAGCCCATTGCTTTCAATGGAGCCAGCTGTATTGCTGGCTCCATTGAACTCAATGAGCTAACATCGTTCTTCTCTGCCACAGCTGTTACAGCTGTGGCAGAGGAGAACGATCTTTATGCTGACAGTGTGGGGGGGGGAGTCTCACTCTTGCCACTATTGTGGCTTAATAGTCAGACCTGGGAACTTGAAATGCAGCCCAACATGTAGCCCCTCGCCTGCCCTATCCGTTTCTGTGTCGTTCCCATCACTTTCTTGAATTTCCCAGGTTTTCACAAATGAAAACCTTAGCGAGCATCGGCGATATACAAAAATGCTCGAGTCGCCCATTGACTTCAATGGGGTTCGTTACTCGAAACGAACTCTCGAGCATCACTGAAAGTTCGACTCGAGTAACGAGCACCCGAGCATTTTGGTGCTCGCTCATCTCTAGCTGTGGCCAATCAGAGGCAGCTCATTCAGCAGGCGGGGATTTAAAATCCCCATCTGCTGAATACTACTCAGAGCAGTTCAGGAGAACTGCCGCCGGCCGCGGCTGAACTCCGTCTGCCGGGACCGGGTGAATATATATATTTTTTTGTTTTTACACATTTCTGGATGAATTTCAGGGAAGGGCTTATATTTTTAAGCCCTTCCCGAAAATTCATCCCGCGCCCGCCGTCAGCCCATTGCTTTCAATGGAGCCGGCTATATTGCCGGCTCCATTGAATTCAATGGGCTTACATCGTTCTTCTCTGCCACAGCTGTTACAGCTGTGGCAGAGGAGAACGATCTTTATGCTGACAGTGCGGGGGGGGGGTCTCACTCTTTCCGCTATTGTGGCTGAATAGTGGGACCTGGGAACCTGAAATGCAGCCCAGCACGTTGCCCCTCGCCTGCCCTATCCGTTTCTGTGTCGTTTCCAGCACTTTTTGGGGTTTTGCAGATTTTCACCAATGAAAACCTTAGCGAGCATCGGCGATATACAAAAATGCTCGAGTCGCCCATTGACTTCAATGGGGTTCGTTACTCGAAACGAACTCTCGAGCATCACTGAAAGTTCGACTCGAGTAACGAGCACTCGAGCATTTTGGTGCTCGCTCATCTCTAGTTAAAACCTATTTGTCTGGACTAAAAGTAACAAAAAACAAAAAACTTTAATTCCAGCACCAAAGTGGAGAAAATATAACGAAAGAATGCGTAGCATACACTGGTAGGTGGTTTTCAAAAATTGATTATTTCTAAAGATGAGCGAACGTACTCGTCCGAGCTTGATATTCGTGCAAATATTAGGGTGTTCGGGATGCTCATTACTAGTAACGAGTACCACGCGGTGTTCCGGTTACTTTCAGTTTCCTCTCTGAGACGTTAGCGCGCTTTTCTGGCCAATTGAAAGACAGGGAAGGCATTACAACTTCCCCCTGTGACGTTCAAGCCCTATACCACCCCCCTGCTGTGAGTGGCTGGGGAGATCTGATGTCACCCGAGTATAAAAATCGGCAACTCCCGCGGCTCGCCACACATGCCTTGTGACTTAGCTGAGGGAAAGTACTATCGTGCTGGAGCTGCTGTAGGGAGAGCGTTAGGAGTTAGTGTAGGCTTCAAGAACCCCAACGGCCCTTCTTAGGGCCACATCTACTAGTGTGCAGTACTGTGTTAGCACAGTATTTATTTATTTTTTTTCAAAAATTGGATCTGCAGAGCATTGCGCCCTGCAATAGGGACAGAAGTGGGGGTTAGGCAGGGAGAGAGTTAGGAGTTAGTGTAGGCTTCAAGAACCCCAACGGTCCTTTCTAGGGCCACATCTATCCGTGTGCAGTACTGTCCAGGCTGCTGTTAGCAGTGTTGCATTTTTTTTTTTTCTCAAAACCGGCTGTGCAGAGCATTGCACCCGGCATTAATACTACAGGGATAGAATTGTGTAGGCAGGGCCAGAAGACATACATTATTCATTGAATACACGCAGTGTGGGTGTTCCTTGTAAAAAGCAGGGAAAAAATTCTATTTGGCCTGCCTCTTACAGTATTCAGGGCTCTGTGTACGTGTGTGCTGTGCGCTGAACGTTCAGAAAAAATCAGACGCAGTCAGCTACGTTTTACCGCAGGCGTGCGGCAATTTTTTTCCTGCATGGGAAATCCCTGATCTGCTGTAGGTAGCGAATTACTTTGCATCACTGCAGTTCTGGGACAAATTGGCAGGGCCACAACACAGTTATTAAACTTAGTATTCATTGAATACACGCAGTGTGGGTGTTCCTTGTAAAAAGCAGGGAAAAAATTCTATTTGGCCTGCCTCTTACAGTACTCAGGGCTCTGTGTACGTGTGTGCTGTGCGCTGAATGTTCAGAAAAAATCAGACGCAGTCAGCTACATTTTACCGCAGGCGTGCGGCAATTTTTTTCCTGCATGGGAAATCCCTGATCTGCTGTAGGTAGCGAATTACTTTGCATCACTGCAGTTCTGGGACAAATTGGCAGGGCCACAACACAGTTATTAAACTTAGTATTCATTGAATACACGCAGTGTGGGTGTTCCTTGTAAAAAGCAGGGAAAAAATTCTATTTGGCCTGCCTCTTACAGTACTCAGGGCTCTGTGTACGTGTGTGCTGTGCGCTGAACGTTCAGAAAAAATCAGACGCAGTCAGCTACGTTTTACCGCAGGCGTGCGGCAATTTTTTTCCTGCATGGGAAATCCCTGATCTGCTGTAGGTAGCGAATTACTTTGCATCACTGCAGTTCTGGGACAAATTGGCAGGGCCACAACACAGTTATTAAACTTAGTATTCATTGAATACACGCAGTGTGGGTGTTCCTTGTAAAAAGCAGGGAAAAAATTCTATTTGGCCTGCAGGCTTGCGCCAATTTATTTCCTGGCTGTGAAATCACTGGTAATACAGCATGCTGAGGGGTAGGGGTAGGGGTAGGGCTAGAGGACGTGGACGCGGCCGAGGACGCGTAGGCCCAAGTGAGGGTGTGGGCACAGGCCGAGCTCCTGATCCAGATGTGTCGCAGCCGACTGCTGCGCGATTAGGAGAGAGGCACGTTTCTGGCGTCCCCACATTCATCGCACAATTAATGGGTCCACGCGGGAGACCTTTATTAGAAAATGAGCAGTGTGAGCAGGTCCTGTCCTGGATGGCAGAAAGTGCTTCCAGCAAGCTATCATCCACCCAGAGTTCTGCGCCATCCAGTGCTGCAAATCCGAATCCTCTGTCTGCTGCTCCTCCTTCCTCCCAGCCTCCTCACTCCACTACAATGACACATGCTCAGGAGCGGGAAGACTCTCAGGAACTGTTCTCGGGCCCCTGCTCAGATTGGGCAGCAGTGGTTCCTCTCCCACCAGAGGAGTTTATCGTCACTGATGCCCAACCATTGGAAAGTTCCCGGGGTTCGGGGGATGAGGCTGGGACTTCTGCCAACTGTCTCAAGACCTTTCAGTGGGTGAGGAGGACGATGACGATGAGACACAGTTGTCTTGCAGTGAGGTAGTAGTAAGGGCAGTAAGTGTGAGGGAGGAGCGCACAGAGGATTCGGAGGAAGAGCAGCTGGACGATGAGGTGACTGACCCCACCTGGTGTGCAACGCCTACTCAGGACAGGTCTTCAAAGGGGGAGGCAGCAGCAGGGCAGGTTGCAAGAGGCAGTGCGGTGTCCAGGGGTAGAGGCAGGGCCAGACTGAATAATCCACCAACTGTTTCCCAAAGCGCCCCCTCGCGCCATGCCACCCTGCAGAGGCCGAGGTGCTCAAAGGTCTGGCAGTTTTTCACAGAGACGCCTGAGGACCGACGAACAGTGGTGTGCAACCTTTGTCGCGCCAAGATCAGCCAGGGAGCCACCACCAACAGCCTCACCACCACCAGCATGCGCAGACATATGATGGCCAAGCCCCCCACAAGGTGGGACGAAGGCCGTTCACCGCCTCCGGTTTGCACCGCTGCCTCTCCCCCTGTACCCCAACCTGCCACTGAGATACAACCCCCCTCTCAGGACACAGGCACAACCGTCTCATGGCCTGCACCCACACCCTCACCTCCGCTGTCCTCGGCCCCATCCACCAATGTCTCGCACCGCACAGTCCAGCCGTCGCTAGCGCAAGTGTTGGAGCACAAGCGCAAGTACGCCGCCACGCACCCGCACGCTCAATCGTTAACCGTCCACATCGCCAAATTTATCAGCCTTGAGATGCTGCCGTATAGGGTTGTGGAAACGGAGGCTTTCAAAGCTATGATGGCGGCGGCGGCCCCGCGCTACTTAGTTCCCAGTCGCCACTACTTTTCCCGATGTGCCGTCCCAGCCCTGCACGACCACGTCTCCCGCAACATTGTACGCGCCCTCACCAATGCGGTTAGTGGCAAGGTCCACTTAACTACGGACATGTGGACAAGCACAGGCGGGCAGGGCCACTACATCTCCCTGACGGCACATTGGGTGAATTTAGTGGAGGCTGGGACAGAGTCAGAGCCTGGGACCGCTCACGTCCTACCCACCCCCAGAATTGCGGGCCCCAGCTCGGTGCTGGTATGTTCGGCGGTGTATGCTTCGTCCACTAAAGCACCCTCCTCCTCCTCCTCCTCCTCAACCTCTGTCTCACAATCTAGATGTGTCAGCAGCAGCAGGACGTCGCCAGCAGTCGGTGTCGCGCGGCGTGGCAGCACAGCGGTGGGCAAGCGTCAGCAGGCCGTGCTGAAACTACTCAGCTTAGGAGATAGGAGGCACACGGCCCACGAACTGCTGCAGGGTCTGACAGAGCAGACCGACCATTGGCTTGCGCCGCTGAGCCTCCAACCGGGCATGGTCGTGTGTGACAACGGCCGTAACCTGGTGGCGGCTCTGCAGCTCGGCAGCCTCACGCACGTGCCATGCCTGGCCCATGTCTTTAATTTGGTGGTTCAGCGCTTTCTGAAAAGCTACCCACGCTTGTCAGACCTGCTCGTAAGGGTGCGCCGGCTCTGCGCACATTTCCGCAAGTCCCACACGGACGCTGCCACCCTGCGCACCCTGCAACATCGCTTTAATCTGCCAGTGCACCGACTGCTGTGCGACGTGCCCACACGGTGGAACTCTACGCTCCACATGTTGGCCAGGCTCTATGAGCAGCGTAGAGCTATCGTGGAATACCAACTCCAACATGGGCGGCGCAGTGGGAGTCAGCCTCCTCAATTCTTTTCAGAAGAGTGGGCCTGGTTGGCAGACATCTGCCAGGTCCTTGGAAACTTTGAGCAGTCTACCCAGGTGGTGAGCGGCGATGCTGCAATCATTAGCGTCACCATTCCTCTGCTATGCATCTTGAGAAGTTCCCTGCAAACCATAAAGGCAGCCGCTTTGCGCTCGGAAACGGAGGCGGGGGAAGACAGTATGTCGCTGGATAGTCAGAGCACCCTCCTGTCTATATCTCAGCGCATTCAGGAGGAGGAGGAGCATGAGGAGGATGAGGAGGAGGGGGAAGAGACAGCTTGGCCCACTGCTGACGGTGCCCCTGCTGCTTGCCTGTCATCCTTTCAGCGTGTATGGCCTGAGGAGGATGATGAGGAGGAGGAGGATCCTGAAAGTGATCTTCCTAGTGAAGACAGCCATGTGTTGCGTACGGGTACCCTGGCACACATGGCTGACTTCATGTTAGGATGCCTTTCTCCTGACCCTCGCGTTGCACGCATTCTGGCCACTACGGATTACTGGGTGTACACACTGCTCGACCCACGCTATAAGGAGAACCTTCCCAGTCTCATTCCTGAAGAGGAAAGGGGTTCGAGAGTGTTGCTATACCACAGGACCCTGGCGGACAAGCTGATGGTAAAATTCGCATCCGACAGCGCTAGTGGCAGAAGGCGCAGTTCCGAGGGCCAGGTAGCAGGGGAGGTGCGGAGATCGAGCAGCATGTACAGCCCAGGCAGTGCAACAGTCTTTAAGGGCCTGGACAGCTTTATGGCTCCCCACCAAGACTGTGTCACCGCTCCCCAGTCAAGGCTGAGTCGGCGGGAGCACTGTAAAAGGATGGTGAGGGAGTACGTAGCGGATCGCACGACCGTCCTCCGTGACGCCTCTGCCCCCTGCAACTACTGGGTGTCGAAGCTGGACAAGTGGCCTGAACTCGTGCTGTATGCCCTGGAGGTGCTTGCTTGTCCTGCGGCTAGCGTCTTGTCGGAGAGGGTGTTTAGTGCGGCTGGGGGAATCATCACAGATAAGCGTACCAGCCTGTCAACCGACAGTGCCGACAGGCTAACACTCATCAAGATGAACAAAGCCTGGATTTCCCCAGACTTCTCTTCTCCACCAGCGGACAGCAGCGATACGTAAACAATACGTAGGCTGCACCCGCGGATGGAAGCTACGTTCTCTCTGACCATCCAAAACGGGGACATTTCTGCTTCATCAATCTGTGTCTAATATTTCTCCTCCTCCTCCTGCTCCTCCTCCTGAAACCTCACGTAATCACGCTGAACGGGCAAGTTTTCTTAGGGCCACAAGGCTCACTCATCTAATTTTTCGAAACAATTTTTATATGTTTCAATGCTCTTAAAAGCGTTGAAACTTTAACTTGAACCAATTTTTCGTTAAACTGGGCTGCCTCCAGGCCTAGTTACCACTTAAGCCACATTAACCAAAGTGATTAATGGGTTTCACCTGCCATCTTGGTTGGGCATGGCCAATTTTTACTGAGGTACATTAGTACTGTTGGTACACCAATTTTTTGGGGCCCTCACCTACAGTGTAATCATAGCAATTTGTATGTTCTTCGCCTGCACTCATGGTACAGAAGTGTGTGTGGGGTTGGCCTACACTTTAGCTACATAAATGTAACTTGGGCCTTGGCTATACTGCAGCTACTGAAATGGAACTAAGACTGTGCTCCCACTATACTGCTGCTTCGGAATTGTTACTGGGGCCTGTCTTGAGTGCTACTATTACTGACATGGAACGAAGACTGCGCTCCCGCTATACTGCTGCTTCGGAATTGTTAGTGGGGCCTGTCTTGAGTGCTACTATTACTGACATGGAACGAAGACTGCGCTCCCTCTATACTGCTGCTTCAGAATTGTTACTGGGGCCTGTCTTGAGTGCTACTATTGCTGACATGGAACGAAGACTGCGCTCCCGCTATACTGCTGCTTCGGAATTGTTACTGGGGCCTGTCTTGAGTGCTACTATTACTGACATGGAACGAAGACTGCGCTCCCGCTATACTGCTGCTTCGGAATTGTTACTGGTGCCTGTCTTGAGTGCTACTATTGCTGACATGGAACGAAGACTGCGCTACCGCTATACTGCTGCTTCAGAATTGTTACTGGGGCCTGTCTTGAGTGCTACTATTGCTGACATGGAATGAAGACTGCGCTCCCGCTATAATGCTGCTAGTGATATGTTAGTGGGGCCTGTCCTAATGCTACGGCTGAAATGTTATGAATTCTGGGCTCTGCCTATACCGCTGCTAATGGTATGTCTCTGGGGTGTGGAAACAGAGGCTTCCCAAAGAAATTATGGCGGCGAGGCCATTTCCCACCAACGCGGTTACTGTTAAGCTGCATATAACCACGGACACGTGGAGAGGACACGTAGTGCCTCAAAAACATCCCCCTCCTCCTCCAACAGGGAAAACATTCTTGGCAAATGCCTTTGCATTGGTTCGTCGGGTGCCAGTCCAAGAATTTCACCTTTACCGACATTACAAGAGAGCCCCCCCCACCATCCCCCCGCCACGGCCCACTTAATCCTGGCCACATTCCGAAAACCAACAAAATAAAACCGCGCTACTAGGTCCGCAGTCACCACCACATTACCACCAACGCGGTTACTGTTAAGGTGCATATAACCACGGACACGTGGAGAGGACACGTAGTGCCTCAAAAACATCCCCCCGCCACGGCCCACTTAATCCTGGCCACATTCCGAAAACCAACAAAATAAAACCGCGCTACTAGGTCCGCAGTCACCACTACATTACCACCAACGCGGTTACTGTTAAGGTACATATTACCAGTCTGACTGGGGCATGCAGACACCTTGACAGAATGAATAGTGTGTGGCACATAGGTTCCCCATTGCTATGCCCACGTGTGCAGCTCCTGATGGCGGTGGCACAGGATTCTATTTCTCATTGCTTCTGTACAGCATTGTGGGCTATCGCCCCGCCCCTTTTAAAGAGGGTCGCTGCCTAGCCGTGCCAACCCCTCTGCAGTGTGTGCCTGCGGTTCCTCCTCATGGCAGACACACTTCTAAATAGACATGAGGGTGGTGTGGCATTACGGCAGCTGAAGGCTGCGCAGGGACACTTTGGTGTGCGCTGTGGGGGGGAGGGGGGGGCGGTTGGTCAGCATGTAACCCAGGAGAAGTGGAAGCGGAGTGTCATCCAGGCAGTGATTGTGCTTTGTTGTAGCTAGTGTGGTGCTTAGCAAAGGTATGCCATGCTAGTGAGGGCTTTTCAGAAGTAAAAGTTTTTGGGAGGGGGGGGGGCCCCACTCTTGCCGCTATTGTGGCTTAATAGTGAGACCTGTGAACTTGAGATGCAGCCCAACACGTAGCCCCTCGCCTGCCCTATCCGTTGCTGTGTCGTTCCCATCACTTTCTTGAATTGCCCAGATTTTCACACATGAAAACCTTAGCGAGCATCGGCGAAATACAAAAATGCTCGGGTCGCCCATTGACTTCAATGGGGTTCGTTATTCGAAACGAACCCTCGAGCATCGCGAAAAGTTCGTTCCGAGTAACGAGCACCCAAGCATTTTGGTCCTCGCTCATCTCTAATTATTTCCACTAAGAATGTAATACAATCCCGTGGAAAAACAGCCCAGCGGTGTGCTCACTTTTGACCCAGGGGTTGTGTTCAATAACACCCAAGAATAAAGTCAGGTGCAGGGAGCAACAACACTTTGGAGAAAAAAAAAGGACCAGGGGCCCTTTCTCTGTTCCGCCTATTTCCGTGTGATTACATCTCCCCGATCCTATAGATGTGGTTGTCCCTTTTTAGGGACTTATAACAGCATCCCTTTTTTTTGTCCACTTGGGTGGTGGAATTAGATTTTTTTGTTTGTTTGTTACTCTTAGCCCAGACAAATAGGTTTTAGCTTTTCTACTATTAATGGTTATGTTTTAAAGGAATCAACAGAGTGAAAAGTCTATAGAGTCAATAAGTGATTCCTCTGCCACAGTGAGACCCTCGTTGTTATAGATGCTGAGGCCTGGACATGCTACAGAACATACCTACAATACTCTTTCATGGACGTAATAAATTGTTTCTTGACTTATATTATGTCCAGGTGCCCGTGCAAAGCAAATCTATGCAGCTGTTATTGCAGTTACTTGGGCAAGATTCTTACCCCCACAATCATGTAAAGATAATAGAATAAAAACTTCACTTCATACCCAGTGGTTATCAGTTGTTTCTAGCAGCTAAAGGCAGGCTCTGATCATGGCAATTAACTCTTTAGATGCTATGTCATATAAACAATCAGCATGAGGGGGGCGCCCCATTGGCACCCTCTGAAACACTATTGGGGAATGTAAATGGGCTAGCATGAAGGCTCCTAGGGTTACTATGCATAGATGCCAATTAATTAGAAGCCAATTAAGCCCTGCTCATATTAAAAGTTCAACACACCCTCCTTTTTCTTATAAAAAGGAGCACATTCGCAATGTATAGAATGCCAGAATTGCGTTGTTTTTTTTTCTTCTTAGTCCTGGTTCCAAAAAAATGTAATAAAAAGTGATCGAAAAGATGTATTTTGTCCAAAATGGTACTAATAAAAACTCCAGCTCACTCTACAAAAAAATGAGTCATGATATGGCTATGTCAATAAAAAAATATAAAACATGGAGGTCGGGAGCAAAGAAACGAAAATAAAAAAAAAAATCTCTGGTGTAAAAGTGAATAGCAAGTGTCAATGAGAAAATAAAAAACAGATTAGAAAATTTTAATTTCTGTGTGTGTAAAATATTAGTTTCAAAAAAGCTGATCCTTTCCCAATATCTGGGATCTAAATATGTTACAATTCACTTCTGCAAAGTAAGTGAAGACCTCTCTCTTCTTTTCTTTTCTTTACATTTGTAAAGTGTACATTAATGCTGTAACCAATACTTAGTGCCATTCTAGGTACCTGAAGGAGTCAATTAAATGAAGCTCCTTACTAAGAAGAAGACTTTTCTAGATGGAGCTATGAAACTTTGGCCATTTGCTGACTTAAAGGGGTTATGACACAGTTGACATTTATCCACTGTTTACTTTCTAAAAAGTCTAATCACTAGGGGTTTCCCTGAGTATGTGTTCAGCCACTCTATTTCACTCTATGGGCATGCTGGAGCTAGCCAAGGATTTGTATTCTGCTTTCTTCTGCATGCTTGGCTTCCATTCCATTCAAGCTCCTCCTCGCTGTGCAGTGGTGGTGGGAAGGGAGGTGGACAGGATAGAGAAGCTGCATCATTTTTATATGCCCATATGTGATTGTTCCCAGAAAGAGAAACCAAGTAATCTTGTAGATATGATACCTTTTAATGATTAACAAAAATACATGATGTTAAAGTGGCTTTCGAACCTCTCAGGGTTCTTCTTCAAGCATAATGAAATAGATTTGAAGAGGCATGCATATATGTACACACAAACTTATGACAAGGCACAGACATGATGTGATTAATTTCATGACAGGATGAATAGAGAAATAAATAAATACTTAGTCTACTGATAAAGATGCGAAAGAGTTATAATTTCTGAATTAGTGTTAGGGGGTCATCAGGCCAGCAGTGTTATCTGTGCTATAGATTTTTTATACTTTCCAGTCATGCATGAATCCTCTTGAGGAATTTAACCCTCTGTTGAGAGTGTCAAAAGTTGTTATAAATTTGTACTCCCGAGTTCTTCTATGTCGTAGTGATTTGAAATTGCCTTTTAATATGGTGACTTTTTTTTATGTGTTCTTTGTTGTGTCCGTGACTAGAAAAGTGCTTGACCACAGGTAATTCTGTCTTTCTCTCTTTAATTGTGTGGCGATGCGATCTCATCCTCATTTTCAGTTTCTGTCCGGTTTCTCCAAGAGAGAGGCCACCAACAGGACATTTACTGCGCAGGATCAGATACAAAACATCGAACGTGGAACATGTGAATCTCCCCAGGATCTTATAGTCCTGTTGTGTGCTGGGGATTTTTAACCTGTCTTACATTTCAGGGATAAGTTCCTTTTTGTGTGTCAGAGGGCAATGCACTCGTGATTATAAAGTTTCTCAAGTTTGGAGGTTGCCTGTAGCACAGAACAAAAGGGTCCAGGAATATGATTTTCAGATGGTCATCCTTGTTTAGGGTATGATGGAGTTTCTTTGCGGTTTTCCTTAGTATTTCTAGCTGTGAATTGTAGGTCAGTACTAGAGGTACATGATCGCTTCCTTCCTTCTCTGTGTATTGAAGTAGTTGATTTCTGAGTATCCTGGTGGCTCGGGTGATTTGGTCATCAATTGAGGTGGGATCGTAGCCCTGATTTAAAAATGTCCCAATTAAGATGGTTCCTCTCTGTCTGTTGGGTTGAAGCAGATCAGGTTGTTTCTGATGGCCTAGCTGTAGGCAATGGACTTTTTAGTCTGTTTAAGATGGAAACTGTCCCATCTGAGGTATGTGGGTCAATCAATCGGTTATCAGTAAAGGGATGTCTGTATTGAGTTGTTTGAAATTTTTATGGTGGTGTTCAAAAAGTTGATTTTAGTTTATGAGTAGCTTATTGTCAGGTTTATGGTGGGGTGGAATGCATTGAGTGTCTCATGGAATTTTTTTAGTTCTGGTTCAGTGTTGGTCCAGATGATTATGATGTCATTAATGTGGCAGAAGTAGGCCAATGGTTTGCTGGAGCAGGAGGCCAGAAAGTCACTCTCCAGTTTTGCCTTGGAAAGGTTGGAATATTGTGGTACCATTTTGCTGCCCATGGTGGTTCCAGTGAGTTGCAGGAATATCTCTTTGCCAAAAGAGAAATAATTTTGTGTGAGGATGAATCTTGTGAGTTGTAACACCGATTCAGAGGCAACCCCATTGACCTCAAGGTGTGCCTGGCAGGCAGTCAGTCCATCTTCATGTGGGATGTTGGAATATAGGGATTCCCCATCCATGGTGGCCAGGATAGCGCCATCAGGGAGGAGACCCATAGTTGATAGTTTGTTCAGTAGGTCTGTGGTGTCCTGCAAATAGCTGGTTGCATTTCTCACCAGTAGTTTAAGGACACCTTCTACCCATCCTGAGAGTCCTTCAGTGAGGGTTCCCACACCTGAGATAATTGGGCTCCCTAGGTTGCCAGCTTTGTGTAGTTTTGAAAGCATGTAGATTGTTCCCACCCTGGGGTTCTCTGGTATCAAATACAAAGGTTTTGTGGAGCCCACAGACAGACTTCTGACGACCCTTCTCAATTCCCGCTCATATTTTTGAGTCAGGTCTTGATCCATTTTGGTGTAGTATCTTGTGTCCATCAGCTGTCTGTCTGCTTTTTTTTGTAGTCTGATGTGTTTATGAGGACTATAGCATCACCCTTATCCACAAGCTTAATAGTGATCTCCTTGTTGTCTTTCAGTGCATAGATGACCCTTCTTTTCTGCATATTGATATTAAATTCTTCCTTTTTCTGCTTGTCCAGTATAGTAGATTGCACCACATACCTAAAGGAGTCTATATATTTGTCCAAAGTGGGGGTGCAGCCAGGAGGGGGTGTCCAATCAGACTTCGTCTTGGCCCCTTAGTTTCTCCTGTGTTTGGGTGCTTAAAAGTTCTGTCTCCTCTTTGTCTTGGAAGAACTCTTTCAGTCTTAGTCTCCTTAAATATTCCTCCATGTCACTGCAGAGTTCTGTTTTGTCAAGATTTTTAGTAGGACAAAATGAAAGTTCCCTGGAGAGAATACTGAGCTCCTCATTAGTGGGGTTGTGAGATGACAGATTAATAGCACAGTTGATTTTACCTATCTCTGTGTCCTGTTGAGGGTTCTGTCCTATCCTGCCAGACTCAGGGTGTTACAGATCAGTGTTTGGGTACAGGCCTGCTTTGAATCGAAGTCTTTGGAGTTTCTTTTCCTTGTTCTTTATTAGACACAACTGTAGTGTTGTATAGTAACATTGCATAGGGCCAGATAAGGATATATTGTTGCTGATATCAAAGTTTGTATACTGGGATTATATTAGAGGAACAAGAAAAAAAAGCTGCATCATGTTTGTATGCCTATATGAAACGTAGTGTGTACATTGGGAGAGGGTATATGTCTAGTGATATGACGGTATAAAGCAGCAAAGCAAATAGACAATCTATGCTTTGGCGTGGGGAATATTGCAGTTCTCTGTTTGTAGCTTCAGATGTCATTTAAAGTCATCATTTTGGCCACCATGAATTATTTGCAGGCCTTACACAGCCAAACAGGGACAGCTCGAAGATATACAAGCTATACTCTGTGGTATTCTGGTCTCACGTATTCTGCTTCCCAGAAACTGTGGGCTATTTACTTGGCAGTGTTTTTTTTTTTTTGTTAATATAAAACAACAAAACACACACTGTTTATTAGTGGCCTCAGACGCAGTCGAAAGTTGCCAGTCCAGCCACTATGAATAATTTGCAGGCCCTAGTCAGCTAACAGAGGTTTTCTGCAAACTACAAAGTTAACTGATAAATTACATAAAAGTACACTAAAAAGGTAAACCAAAAAAACAAACAAAAAATAATTAAATAAAAAGGAAACTCACTTCCGACCTGAGCATAATGCACACCACACCCATGATGAATGTGAATAGAAGGGGAATGCACACAAATGGACATCGAAATAGACTGAACTGCAAACAGGACTTGTGAGCAGACATCCAACAATGACTGACAAACACCAAAATACTTATTACCTTGAATACCAACAACACAGCAGATGGAATAGCTCAAGTACGTACGAGGTATTAGTTCGTATTTTGGCCAAGATATTTAAGCTCATGAGCCCGTGACAAGGGTCCTCGTTGTCTTGTGAGTTCCTACTCTAACCTGACAACTTAAACCCCAAGAGTCCTACCTACAAGCAGGGCCATCATCCAATAGGGACACCCACTCCCTCTTCTTCCCTGTTGGAACCTAGGGGCTAGGCTTGCTATAGATGGTAAACAGCATAAAGCTGTTCACACCAACAGAGAAAAGAATTCCACCCAGAACTTCATGCATGCAGCAACAACAAGCAAAACATACATGACTCCAAACATCAGGGTTCTGGGAGGAATGAGGAGAAAGCTAAATGACCAGCACCGTCTAGAAAGAAGGGCTGGTATTTATGTGCAGCAGACCGGTGGTGATTGGCTGACTGGAGCAATACACACCCAGCCAGCTCAATTATTTCACACCTCTGGAAATATGCCCCTGGAAACCCATAGAACTGCAGGTCTCAGGAACACAATGTGACAGAAAGTAGGGGATGCATCCCATCCTGTACCACCTCCAGTTCGCACTTCAAGCAGTTCCCACTGAAGCAACAGCTTAATGTTCTGCAGAAGGTGAGACAAGCATGCTGCCATTCCTAAGAAGTGCTTCTGCCTGTGTGTTACATTCGCTGCACGCATTACAAGTTGTAGAGTGGATGACACAGCATGCCTCAAGTACCAATACCTTTTCTTCCTCCCAGTCACTGGCACATAGCAGTCTGCACCAGATGGCTGTGAGCTTCCTCCCTCTACTTCACCCCATGTTAAATCGCCCACACCCTCTGAAGCAGTGGATCAGTCTGAGGAGCTGTTTAATCAATCAGTGTCATGGATTTCATGTTATTGCGGCGCTGACAGTTGATCAGTCAGGGTCCCGAGCAGCGGACCCTGGCCAATCAACTATGGATGACCAACCCTGAGGATAGGTCATCAACAGTATTTTAATTGGAAACTCCTTTAAGTAGCTTGAGCAAAGTTTCTACAATGGATTTTACCTCTGTGGCTCATGGCGGATGGGTAGAAAGGTGCTTGTCTGCCCCACTGCTAGTGTATTATCAGAAAGGCTGTTCAGCACAGCTGGGGGTGTGATAACTGTCCACAGATAGCGTTGATCTCCTGATGTTTAAAAAAATGCAGCAAGTGTGGCTTTCACCTGACTTCTGCATTATCTTCGTAAATTCCACTGATCAGTTAGTACACTGGCAATTTTAACTCACATATGACTGAGCACAGATTTAAACTCATTGTCAAAAAAAATCAAGCAAGTAAGAGGAGTTGGCAAATCGAATGAAACTTTATATGTGTAATTGTAACATTGATATAAGTAAATGATTACAATATCTGAGCAAAAGGAGAATTTATTGCAGAAAACTGAACACTTGAAGCATTGCTCTAGTGCCCTGTTGGGCTGATTCTAGCTTGGATGCAAGATCTAATACAGCGGGCATTGAGGTATACAGATTCCATATGGCATCATGTGGCATATCGGTCCACATTTGCTGTATCTGAGCCTCTAAATCCTGCAAACTTATAGGCTGTTGAATTTGGCATCCCAGATGGTCCCATACATGTTCTATTGGTGTGGCAATGTTGTGGGGACATTCCTGTGACCCCTTTGTATGTGCAACCAAGCATTATTCTGCTTTAAGATATCTCTTGGAAGCCGCCATGAGAGACAACACACGTGGCTGCAGGATTTCCTGAACATATCGCTGGGCTGTCATTGTCCCTCGTACCACTAGTAGGGGTGACTGACTGTTATATGTGATAGCGCCAGATCATCACACCAGCAGTGGGGCAGTGTGCCAATCCACACGGCAAAGGCAAGATTGAGGCGCTCACCCCTAGGTCTCCAGACACGAACATGGCTGTCCTCAGAAGAAAACTATACCTGGGTTTGTCTTTAACCCCTTAGGCCGCCTGTCCACGGCCACAATGGAATATTGCTAGCGGGAAAGGAGAGGGAAGCACTAAAGGTCTCTGCGATGAGCATATATTAATGATAGTCTCACTGCGGAGAAACACAGCAAATCACGGCATACTGTGATTTTAATCACGTGAGCGGAAAAACGCTGATTCTACGCTTGTGTGCAGTAAGCTGCACTTTCCATAGTTACCCTAGAAAAAGTGTGTCATGCAAGCTCCGCGTGTGATTTATCACCGCGGATCTTGATATCACACCTCGCCTGAGGACATCCAGCCTTAAGGACATGGCCTATTTTGGGCTTAAGGACGCAATGATTTTTGGCGGATTTTCATCACCATTTTTCAAAAGCCATAACTTTTGTATTTTTCTGTTGACGCGGTCGTATGAGGAATTGTTTTTTGTGTGGCGAACTGTTGTTTTTATTGGTGCCATTTTTCAGTACATAAGACTATGTTGTAAAGTGTTTATTCCTTTTTTTTTGATAGCTGGGAGAGAAAACGCATCAATTCTGCCATCGATTTTTGTGGGTTTTTTTTACAGCATTAATCACGCAGCATAAATGATATAATACATTTTTCTGCGGGTCGGTGCGATTACAATGATACCAAAATTCTTATTTTTTTTAGGTTTTTCCACTTTTCCGCAATAAAACCCCTTTTTTTAGAGTTTTTTTTTCCGCGTTTTGCCATGCGGGATAAAAAATGTGTTCAATTTATTGTACGCGTCGTTACGGATACAATATGTGGGTTTTTAATTTAAAAAAATAAAAATGCTAATATGGGAAAAAGCACAAAACAAAGTTTTTGTTTACTTTTTTCATTTTAAAATTTTTCTTTTTTTTACATTATTTTAATCTTTTTTTTACACTTTTTATGTCTGTGTAGGGGACTTTTACAATAGCACCTAAGATCGCTTGTGCTTTAAAATCAAGTAAAAGTGGTTTAAAAAAACAAAAAAGATAGATACTCACCTCCCTTTAGCTGCTGGGGCACAGCCGCGTCTTCTCCTGCTATCCCCTGCACTGTGGTGCTGATCTATTAGCAGGTGGGGATTTAAAATACCCGCCTGCTGAAAGAGCTGAATGTGATTGGCTGAGGTGCTCAGCCAATCACATTCAGCTCTTCCAGCAGGCGGGGATTTTAAATCCCCGCCTGCTGATAGATCAGCACCACAGTGCAGGGGACAGCAGGAGAAGATGCGGCTGTGGCAGCTAAAGCAAGGTGAGTATCTATTTTATTTTTTATTTTTTTTAAACCACTTTTACTTGATTTTCAGGGAAGGGCTTATATTTAAAGCTCTTCCCTGAAATCAATTGCTGGCACCAGAATCCTCTACCGCAGCTGACATGTGTGACAGCTGCGGTATAGAATTGAAGAATTCCTCTGCTGCATCTGTCACAGATATGGCAGATGCAGCAGCAGAGAATTCTTCTAACTAGCAGGGATGAAGGAAACATTTGCCACATGCAGCAGATGTGTTCTTCCTCCCGCGGGGGTCACAGCAGCAGCGGACAGGTAAGTATAGATATACATATTTTTTTTAACACTAAAATCTTTCTTTTTCAGAGAAGGGGCTTATATGTAAAGGTGCTTAATTTTTTTTTTATACAAAGAATGTGTATACAGATAGTCCCCTATTTGCGAATGTTCAAGTTACGAACTTTGCAAGATGCGAATAATCTGTCCTTCACAGTATGATGTAATGCTATGGCAATATATCATACTGTGCAGGGACCCGACAGGCTTCTATCAAGCCTGTCCCGTCAGATCGTGGGATGCTGTGCGTTTGCGAGGCAGCCAGGGGCCTTCTGTAAGGCCCTAGCGCTGTCTATGCAGAGCGCCTCTCAAGCTGTGCACTTGATAGGCGCTTTGCATAGGCAGCCCTGGGGCCTTTCAGAAGTCCCCCGACTGCCTAGCAACCACACAGTGTCCCGCGATCTTATCGCGGGAGACTGTACTGGACCACTGAACGTCAGGTGCAGGCTGTTCTTACAGCAGACACCCGGTGGCAGCAGTTCCAACAAGCCGCGCTGCTCGTCGGAACTGTTAACGGTTTAAATACCACTGTCTATTCTGAAAGCGGCATTTAAAGTGTTAACAGTTCCGACGAGCATCGCGGCTCGGCGGAACTGGTACCGCCGGGTGCCAGCTGTAAGAACAGCCGGCAACCGACGTTGTATGGAGCGGGATCCACCCGTGATCCTCTCCATTCAACCAATTGTTCGGACATACAAACAAATGTACTTGCGAGCAGGCTCCTAGAACGGAACCAGTCCGCAAGTAGGGGGCCATCTGTATCTATAAATATGAGTATCTATATATATAGATATATATACATGCATTTTTCTGCCCATTAGGACACTCTCACACATGTTCAGTTAGACACTGCTCAGAACTGCAGCATTTTACTGCGATTTCGAGCTGCGTTTTTTAACGCATGTCACTGCGTTTGCGAGCGCTTTTTAAGGCACTCCATCATTGTGATGAGGTGTGTTACAAAATGCAAAAATATTGAAAAATAGAACAGACAGCATTACAGTCTGAGAAGCCCCATTAAAACCAGGTGTCAAACACAAGGCCCGTGGGCCGAATCCGGCCCACTGTCTCATTTTATGTGGCCCGCGGCATCCCGACCGCGACTTACCACTGAAGCGATTACCAGCTGGGGTGCAGCAACTCCCCGCTGGCAATCACGCTGGCAGCGCTGATCCCACAATAATTTGGCCACTGTGGGGTTGCTATTACTAATTGGGCCATAAGATACTTGACTCATAGTAATAAGAGTCACTATTTTTACTGGGGCAACTATCAGAGTCACTATTTTTTACTGGGGCCACTATGAGAGTCACTATGACTACTGAGACCACTACAGGGGTCAGTATGACTACTGCGACCACTAAAGGGCTCACTATTACTACTGCGACCACTATAGGGGTCACTATTAGGGCTCGATTACATGGGCTTGAAAAAGTCGCTCTGTAGGCGACGAAACACGCACAGAAAATTGCCTCAATAAACTGATGACCATAATAAAAAGTGTTCGGAGCCTGATCCTGGTGGTTTGGTCTGGGTAGCACGGGCGTTTTTTCTACAAATTACCATATCAAGTTTCTTCTGGTGGGTCCTACTATCCAGTAGGACACAGAAGCCCAGCAGCTTTTCAGACACACCGGGGGGTATATAAGCCTATCTGGATTTGGAGGTGTTGGTGAGGCTTCTATGCAGGAGCACTCACCAAACACCGGGTGAGTCAATTTTATTATTATTCAATAATAATACTCTATTGGACATTATACCCTATATCGCTTTATTACTCCAGACCACTACGGGTAATGCCTCCCTTACGTGTTTGTGTTATACTAATATGCTGCATGTTTGCGCAATCAAAAATCGCTTATGCCTGCATATTTGTGCACGCAAAAAGAACGCAGATGGGCCCACTGAGATGGTGAGCAAATATGCAGTGAATACTCAGGTTTCCTGCGCATTCACCACGTATTTGCGCGGCCCATTCACTTCAATGGCCTATTGGGGTGTGTAGTATGTAACAAAATAGGTCATGCTGGGTGAAAATATACATCATGTGAATGAACTCAATGAAATCAAAGGCTTCTATTCACTGCATATTATGTACACAAATAAGCTTGTGTGAACGAGCCCCTACTGTACTGTCTTACAATCGGCCCTTTGAAGGTCACCATAAGCCCAATGTAGCCCTCGGTGAAAATGAGTTTGACACCCCTGCCTTAGACAGTATAAATAACGTTATAAATAACCATGGATATTTCTACTTTCTTCTTCGAGCAATTTTTCTATTAAAAAACTAAAAGTTAGGTGCAAAATATGTCAGATCTTCTAAAATCGCTTTTTCTGTAATGCCACTGGTTTGCCTATTGTCTGCCTCTCTAAATGGTTTTCACTATTGATCTATATTCATTGTAAGTACATACAAACTGAAAATGTACAGTGTTACTGTCCGTAAAATACCTGCAATTATACTTCATCACACTGTGAAGTGCTAAATTGGTAGATGTGGTAGATGCTATGGCATGTTGATCATATGTTTCTCTAAGAGGAAGCTAGATATGTGTTCATTTATTTTTGCTGCACATAAAGCATGACTATTTTTAATTTTCCATATCTTTGGTAAAGTTATTATTACTCTTTCCCCAACATACAGTGATTATATATCACCTTCATGCTGTTTTTGAACCAAACAAACTATGTGATTGGCAATATTGCCAATAACACCACCGCACCATGCCCACTACCAGGACCAGTCTGTAGTATTATTTTCAGAACCTAAGGGGGCCGTGGTACAGAAGCGAGGAAAAAGCAGCTTGATGAATTGAACATGAAAACTCAAAGCGTTGTGTCATCAGACAGAATCCCTTTCAGAATGCATCACCCAAGGCCAAGAGCTGATTTTGATAGATAGCCACGGCCGTTGGCTCACAGATGGAGGTCCCGAACACAGAACCCCGCTCTATGATGTCCATATGCCCCAGTTATTTATTTATTATACTTATTGGAGAATAAATATAAATTTTGAGGAACTTTTTTACACCCATTCACATCTCATAATGCCCTTCTTTCTGTAGCTTTGCTCTTGATCATAGAGAAGATGATTAAAGAGATCCCTTCATCTGAACCTATTAGTCTTATTTTCAAACTCCCCAGCCACCCTTACAGCCAAAAAATGAATTGTTACCTAGTTGGGACCTTTTTTAAAAAAAAAACACCACCATGTATCTTCACTGACTTTCCCAAGAAAGTCTGCCAGGCACTTTTGGTTTGTGGATATTAGCATGGCCCCATACTTTCTCAGATTGCGAGATCTTGTGTTCTGACTGAAACTGCACTATTTACTGTTTTATCAAAGCAAATCGATTGATAAGCCTAAATGAATGCTTTTCAATGGATTATGGTTTTATTTAAACAGCAAATAGTGCTAATTTAGTCAGAATGCAAATTATCTCATGATCATTATTTGTAAGCTCTCACACTGAGACTGTCTGGAACTCAGTGGCGTGCTGTGAGTCATAAATCAAGAGAGCCTGGCCAATGGAAAAGTTGGCAACGATATAGAATGGTACATAGCCTCTTTTAAATTTTTATTTAATGGGTCCTAAATAGTTAAAGATTAGGGGGCTAGTGAGTTTTTCGCAATATCTAGGTTCAGGTGATGGGATCTCTTTAAAGGGATATTCCCATACTGGCTTTTCATGGCCGAGATGGCAAAACATTACTCCCTGTTCCAGACAGCCGAACACTTAGCGCAGCACTGCTTGCGTAGCTCCCAATGAAGTGAATAGGCCCTGCCTGGGCAAAAAACGTACAGTACTATACGCAGACACGCACGCAAATAAATCTCGTTCATTATGCAAATACATTGCGCTGAGGCGCATTGCATGCACATTTGCGCACACTCCATAGATGTCTATGGGGATTTTGGGTGCACAAATGCGCAAAAACATAGAGCAGGTTCTATTTTTTTGTGCACACAAGAAATGGGCAAAAAAAGGAAATATGAATGAACCTTTTGAAATGAATATTTTTTATTATCTGCACATTTTTGCGTGCACAAATACGTCCATGTGAAGTCGCCCTAACATCCATATAACCCCTTGTATAACAGTCTATGAGTGCTATACAGGGTTTTTATGGCTCTTTGCTCTTACACAGTGAAAGATCTATGCGTTATTTGCGCTATGTATGAGGCTTTTTTGCGCATGTATTGCCGTGTTTTACTGTACTTTTTGTGCAAGCAAAGCATGTTCATTGGTGCGCAGACAAACACCCCCCGATTTTAAGGATTATAAATAGGGATGAGCGAGTATACTCGCTAAGGCACTACTCGCTCGAGTAATGTGCCTTAGCCGAGTATCTCCCTGCTCGTCCCGAAAGATTCGGGGGCCGCCGCAGAGGACAGGTGAGTTGCGGCGGGGAGCGGGGCATAGCGGGCGGGAGAGACGGAGAGAGAGATCTCCCCTCCGTACCTCCCTGCTCTCCCCCGCAGCTCCCCACCCGCGGCGGCACCCGAATCTTTCGGGACGAGCGGGGAGATACTCGGCTAAGGCACATTACTCGAGCGAGTAGTGCCTTAGCGAGTATACTCGCTCATCCCTAATTATAAAGCCTAATGATTTACAGATGTGTTCTTCCGTGGACTTGTGCAGCATATTGAACATCTGTGCCTGCAAACTTCTATGGGGGCCCTTGGTGCGCAAATCAGCGCAAAAAAAGAAAATGAGAGCAAACCCATTGAAATCAATGGACTTTTTTCTCTATGCATTGTGCGTGTAAATTTTATGCATGCAAATACACATGTATAAAGAAGCCAAATTTAGGGGTTTTAGTAGCCCTCCAGTTGGGTTTGAACTAATTTAGACCAAACTGAACTTTTTGAAAAAGTTCAGTGTAATGGCTGAAGCAAACTTTTTAAAAGTTTGCCCATGACTAATGGCCACAGATTGAACACATACCAGAATAAGTTGGTATCATCATCTTGCATCTTATTTCAACAGTACTTTTTTTTTCAAATCTTGAAATAAGGAAAACAGGATCGGGGTTTTGGTAAACTTCAGGTTCGGTTGGAAGTAATTTGGGCAGAACCAAACTTTTTGCAAAAGTTTGACTAACCAACAAAACCAAACTTTTCAAAAGTTCTCATCACCACTTCTGATGCGTCAGAAGTTCTTTAAAAGTTTAGTTCGACTTTAAGCCTCTCAGCTCATTTGAGAATATCTTCACACCACCTCTTTGTGAATCAATGCTGTTACAAAGCAAAACATACAAAATCCCAATAGAATAGCATACTTTTTAAGAAGGATAGCTTTCATATTTTACGCATTTATCAATAATATTCATATTATACAAGCAAAATGTCACAAAACAAATTTGGAGTATATTTAAAAACAAAGATTACATGCCCCCCACCACTGATCACAGATATTTCTATTGTTAGCTTTTATCCTAAGCAATTGCCTTAATAACAGTCAAAGCAACACGTATAGTGTAATGATAGAACAATGAATTTAAAGGCAAGGTCAAGGATCAAATAGAGTCTGAGATTTTACAGCAGGTAGGGAGGAAGTCTGACTGGGTGGGCCACATGGTTCCTATCTGCCAACAAATCATCTGCACCTAATACCCAATATAGTTCTATACTTTGCTTCTTGAGAAAAGTCGATTTTAAACAAAGAGTTAAACTGCAGTAAGGCTTCCTTCTTTTTCCTGTATACAATGACACATATACGTCTTCAACTATTTGTAATCAGAGGAACTTCCAAGATTAATTCTCTACAACAATACTGGTAACTCTAATTTTTTGTCCTTAAGGACCAGGCAAAAAAAGTTAAAAAAAACTTACAAAGTGTAACTTTAATTCATTGGTAAAAATCATCTCAAATAAAATTAGCTTCTTGTGTTCATTAGTTATTAAAAACAGCCAGAGCCGGTGGCTATGCAGTAAAAACATTCATTGCATCAGTAATTGCTTAAAAAAACTCAAGACTTGCAATGCGAACAAATTCCCTCTCATGAACATCTGTTATTCTTAGCAGCTCCTCATACTTCATTCTGCATGTCTGATTCCCTTTATCCCATATTGCTGTTTATTAACCTGCTATATTTTCCGAGCCACTAGAATATATCATTTTCTAACTGTTGAGTTTGTACGGGGTGTTTAACTCACCTTCCATTTGTAGTGACTGTTATTTTAGTAAATTGGGTTAAATCAGCCCACACACTTTAATCTATCCCTCCAACAGGGAAGATTAACCACTACCTGGCACCGGCAGACCACCTGCACGGGTCGGTCAGTGTGACTTAGCATTTAAACCGTGAATAGCTTTGGATTAAATTAGGTGTAAAAAAAGTCATTTCCTTTAAGTGATAAATGAAAACACCTGCTTATGAGCTCAAGTATCTTGGAAGTAGGAAATTGTCTTCATTTAAAATGTTTACTGGTCATGTCATAGACTTAATTATATGCCAATAGCCTTTTACATAGCTTTGATGAGATGTGATATATATGACAAAAAGCAAGTGAGAAAAATAGATTAGTCTATGTTAGCCAGCTGATAATGCAGCTACCACTAAAAAAACTGGATGTGACTATGAGTTTTTCTTAGAGCCATACACACCCTAGGGATCATAAGAAAAAATATTGGAATTTACATTTTGCGTGGGATCAATACTGTTATGTAGAAGTGTTGGACTGGAGTACTTCAGGCCCACCAGAGGAGAAATAATTCTAATGGTTAACCATTCACCTATTCAAAACACGGATATGTCTACTGTTAAGACATATGATAGTGATGAGCGAAAGTTCATTTGGGCTGGTTTGCCAAAATTTGGCAAAAATTTTGGTTTGGCCCAAATTAGTTTGAACCAAAAGTTCACCAAAACCCTTAAAACTGGTGTATAACACTATCTAACAACTGTAAAAGCAGCAGGGGGACGGACAGTCAGAACCTCAGTGCTCATGATTCATTTTCATGTATGTTACATCATGTGGCAGGTGTCTCTGCATGCAGCATCATGTACGGTATCTGTCTTTCATGGACTGCAATGAGTATACAATAGGCAATAGTGTAATATTAAGCTTACTTCCAGTTATACTGTAACAGCACCATATGTGAACACAGCACTATGTTTGTCTGTAGACAGTACCCAGTACTTCGGATTAGCCCTGTTCAATTGAATGGGGATGATCTGCAATACTTAAGTCAGGCTATGGACAAAGAAGACTGTATCTGGACAAAAAGATATCATATTTTCTTTTAAATCTCAAAGATCTCCCTTTGCCCCATTTCACAAGAGCGTATTTGTAAACATCTGTAATCTGGATCTGCAATACAGATAAATGATAAAACAGTTTATTGGTACAATTGTTTTTATTAGACAAATACAGAAGCAATACCGGTGAAATACTGCTTCGTAGACTTCATTAGGCACGTGGAAGAAATCCATGTGTGAAGAAGCCTATTAAAGTCAACGGGTTCTATTTGCTGCGCATTGTGTGTGCAGATTTTGCGGTTGCAAATGCACGCATGTGAGGCCGCTCTTAGTTATTTTTTTCTGTCTGAAACGTCTAGCCTCTTTTTCCTCAGATGTTCATGTGATCTCAGTTGTGACCAGCTCAGATTTACTTGGGGGTTATGGATTCTCAGTTTGTGTGATGCTGTACCACTGAAACTGTCTACAGGAACAGACAGGCATTCCTGTCATAGTTTCTGATAATGATCACACAGTTCCTGTCACACAGTTATAATAGAGGGGATCACAGCTCATCCTCCTGACTGTATGCTTTTCATCTGTAGCTTATTAGGTCAATACAGAAAATGTACTAAAAAGTGAAAGTGGAAGTATAACTTCCACTATGCAACCCAGTGATCACGTGATCGCCGGGTACACCTTTTACAGCAGAGCTGCAAGGTCCTAGCAGACTATGATCAGCTCCGTTAGTGACTATTGCCACTACTGGGGGATGTTTTCCCTGCAACTGGGGCTTCTATAGGTGCGGCTCCTATGGATGGCCCAGCTACAGTGGAAAAGTGTGAAATAAAAAAAAAGACAATGTGAATGATCCCCAGAGGTCTTATATGTTGTCATAGAGGTCATATATGGTAAAACAATTGTTACAAAAAAAGAAAAAAGTATTGCAGAATTAAAAAATATATATATATAAAAAATAAAATTAAAATTTGTTAAAGGGAGGCAATTTATTGACATAAATTGATTTAATTCTCTACCAAGACGCAGGTAAACTCCACCCCTCCCTTTTTTCAGCTCCCATAGGAGTCTATGGGAGCTTCCTGCCTTTTTTGTCAAAAAATAGGTCAAGAGTCTTGACTCAAGACTTATTTTGTTATGCAGTAAGAAAAATCGTCAAACGAAAATGCTCAGCAATTTGAGGTTTTGACAGCATAATTATTCACGCGCCCGAAAATCGCCCATGTGAATGAATGCATTGGAATCAAATGCTTCACATGGCTGTGATTTTCAGCTGGCATATTATCATGAATAAATAGCCACAGAAAATCGCTCATGTGAATGAGGCTGTAGGCCTCTTTCACACAGCCATAGGTGTTTTTAGGTGCGCCCATCGGCGCTGTTAAAAAAGGCGTGAACGGGGCACAAATCTAAAGTCTGTGCGCCCATTCAGACGGGACGGGCCCGGCGCATATACGCCGAGGCCACAATGCCATTGCCTTCCCTTCCCTCCTCCTCACTTGCTCACCTCCTTCCCTCCAGCTGTTTGCAATGCCAGTGGGTGGCATAGGGGTGGAGCTAAGCACCCGCCCCTTGTCCACAGCCAGCATTGGAAGGGGCAGAGCTTAACTCTGCCCCCGCCCTTCCCCCTCCCATTGCAAACAGTCAGAAGGAAGGAGAGAGGAGGAGAGAAGAGGGAGGGAGTTTAGCAGTCACGCTGCTAAACTCCCTACCACCTCCCTTCTCCGGCCGCTGTCATGGGCTCCCATAGGAGCCCATGCAGCGGCCGATGTATTCCGGATGGAAAAAAAGTTCCAGGACTATCTTTTTGGACCAGCGTGAAAGTGCTTGGCACTATATTGGCCAGCCAGGCACTTTTAAGCCATGGGAATACGGCCATGTGATTTGATGCATTGGAATCCAATGCATCAGATCGTACCATATATCGTCCGGCTGGGAAAACAGCAACCGATGTATGCTCGTGTGAAAGAGCCCTTAGCCTGTATCAGAGAAAAGTGGATGAGAACCAATGTGATTGCAGTTCCTGCTTGGGTTTCACCCAGCTTTCCCGAACTCCTGAACAATAAATCAATCTACAGGCAGGACTTGATAGACGTTTATGTATGGCAGCCCTGGAAGGGTTCAGTAGGCTCTAGGCTGCCATGCTAGCACATCGGCAAACCTCATTCGCCTTATGGCACCCTTCTCCTGCTAACTGTTTAGACCTACAGTCAGCTTTGACCATGACAACTAAAATGTTAACTTCCACAATCAAAGCTAACTCTGATCACAACAGTGGCCAGCGGCTGCCAGCTGTCAATAGCAGCTGAAAGCCGCCAGTATGGAGCGAACTCAGTTCCTGTGCCTGCTTCATACTTCTTCAATGACCGAATGACACATAGTTACGTTATTCTGTCGGGTAGGGGCTAAGACTGAATGGGGCTTGAATGGGGCTGAACTGCAATACCAGACACAGCCTCACCTTTTTCTATATGCTGATCAGTGGGGTCCCAGGAGTCAAAGCACCACCAGTCAAACATTGCAAACCAAGAATACGCCATTAATCCTTTCCTCCTTTTTATGCTCACTAATAATTATAAAGTCCATAACATCAGCTCCATATATCTTTGCCTACAGCATACATCACTGTATAACCCAATGAATGATCTCCTACAGAATACATATTCACTGGCTTCGCCTCTCATCTAATTATGTACATGCATATGCTACGACCTAATTTAATCTTCATTACACATTGCCATATTGCAATTATACATGCTATCAGGGTGTTAACACATACTTAAACCTGTTATTTCTTTTGTCATCGACTTTCAAAGAAGCACCTGTACCAGAAACAGCTGTCAGTTCCCAGCCAGATCATGCGGCTGTTAAACTAAATTGAAACTAGAGAGACGTTGTGAAATGAATGTCGTGATGATCAGAGGCTAATGCTACAGTTCATTATGTTTTGTCATCTCTCTATAGAACTGTACAGCGAGATAAAAATTATATTCATAATGGTTACTAATGAGATTAATGGCACCCTGCATAAAGGAGACCCACGGATCCTGGCAGCCTATTGAAATTAGTACGTGCCTGTAATTGGAAGGAATAAATCAAATATGGTACAACTTCATTTGTATTAATTTGTCTGCTGTTCTTTGTAATTGAAACAATGAATGAATCATATGTAGCTTTTTGGCGGCACTAGCAGCAATGTCTCACACAGACAAGGCATGTCGTTTATTCTGTATCGCAGGCAAGTGAACTGTGTTAAATGAACTCTCAAATATTACACAGTAGCAAATTATGACATTATGTTACAGCTTGGTCAATTTGTTTCTGTGGTGCATTTAATAAAATATGGTATATTGCCTTAAATGGAAAAAAAATTCTAGTGCGGAATTTAACATTTTTTACTTTGACAAATGAGGTGGTGAGCTGCAATGATAGGTGAGGCTATGCTGGGGTAAATAGGTAAAAGGGCAAATTGGAAAAACCTTCATGTCATATGAGTATATGCAGAACTGAGCTTTTACCTGTAAGCTCCACCCACAGCACAAAGTTAAAAAGTTTGCACTGCAGCAAAATCGGGGTCTGAATCTCATCCAGAGCAACAACTGCAAGGATTATGCATGTTCATTCTCAAAGGGAAACTGCTATGTAGCCCTCACTAAGTTGTTGTAGTTTTGGAGCACTTACATGTTCCTCAAATAATGTGTCAGGGCTTACTGAGTCCAGATTGTTCATGAGGCTCCACTTCTCCTACCCTCCTGCCATAATTGACAGTTTTCTCAGTATGCAGTGTAATAATGAGAAAACTGTCAATTATACAGGCAGTGCTTAATAGGCTGTAATCCTTGGCATGTCTGGAAACCTTTGCAAGGGGGTGATCGGGCAGGAGTAGAAAGAGCCCCCCTTATGTTTAGGGGTGACTAAACTTTTTTCAAACTTCTGATGTGGCATAGTGACATGTCAGACGTTTTCATCACTGGGGTCCAGGTGCTGAAACTCCTGATCACTAAAACTAAAGAGCAGAAGCACTCAGCTGAGAACTATGATTGCATGTTTGCCACTGCCAGTGGTGTACAGACTCCATAGGCTTTCTATGGAGCTTATACACTGCTCCAAGCAGCAACAGAAAGAACTGAATGGGCACAGCACTCAGATAAGCACTTCTGCCTGTTTGCTTAAGTGATGTGTGGGGGTCTCAGCAATCAAACTTTCTGACATGTCACTATCATAAGCCTGAAGTTTGAAAAAAGTTTAGTTATCCTTTAAAGGGGTTGTCTTGCGGCAAGCCTCAAAATTTTACATTAGCCCATTCCCCCTGTCACCCCCCTGGCATAAAATAGCAAATTAAAGCGGTTTTTAAACCGCTTGCTACTCACCGATCCGACGAAATAAGGAGTTTAAAAAATCTTCTCCCTAAGATGGCCGCCGGTCCTTTCCCAGGGATGCACTGCGGTTTTCTCCCATGGTGCACCGCAGGTCTTCTCCCATGGTGCACCATGGGCTCTGTGCGTTCCATTGCCGATTCCAGCCTCCGGATTGGCTGGAATCGGCACACGTGACGGGGCGGAGCTACGATGACGACGCGGTGACCAGCTCTCCGGCACGAGTGGCCCCATTCACCAGGCAGAAGACCGCACAGCGCAAGCGCGTCTAAAAAAGCAAGAAGCCAGCGAAATTAGACGGAGCCATGGAGACGTGGACGCCAGCAACGGAGCAGGTAAGTGAATAACTTCTGTATGGCTCATATTTAATGAGCGATGTACATTACAAAGTGCATTAATATGGCCATACAGAAGTGTATAACCGCACTTGCTTTCGCGAGACAACCCCTTTAAGCCATTAAAATTCTGTGGTCAGTGCCGACTATGGGACTTAAAGAGTTTTTCTAGCTCCAATTCCCGCCACTGCAGAGAGGTGTCAACTATATTTTATAGCTGGAACCCACCACGTATGGTGTGGCCTCGGCTCCTGAGTCCACTCCATACTAATCCTGTGTACATCTGATATAAATTAACACTGGATTATGTGATAGAGTTAAAGGGGTTTTTCTACTTCTGAAAAAAAATATATATATATCAACAAATTTAGAAAAGAAACACTACTTATAGAGATGAGCGAACATGCTCGTCTGAGCTTGATGCTCGTTCGAGTAGTAGCATACTCAATGGTGCTCGTTACTCGAGCAAGCAGCACGCCGTGTTCGAGAAAACTTTATGGCCCCTCCCCGCTTTAACACTTCCTGCTGTGATGTGCCAAGCCTGCGCACATCTACAGCAGTGTCTGGCTGGGGGAGGGGGGGAGAGAGAGAGAGAGAGAAAAAAAAAGCTTGGCGCCCAGCGGGTCCATTGAAAAATGCTCGAGTCTCCCATTGACTTCAATGGGGTTCGTTACACGAACAGAGCTCTCGAACATTACAAAACGCTCGGGTCGAATACCGAGCATTTTGATGCTCGCTCATCTCTAACTACTTACCTTTCGAATCCCCGGTCAAAGCAGCTCCGATACTCCAGAAATCCCACTGGCCTCTATTTATAAGGCATCAACATGTGACTACTACAGCGAATAAGTAGCGCCAGCAGCCACATACTACTGTCATCATAGCTCCCATCTCTGAGTGGTGATCCCAGTAGTTTGTCATGTGACTGCAGTGGTCACATGCTCATCATGTGTAAACAAAGACCGGGGGATCACCATAGCATTGGTGAAGGATTGAAAGCCAAGTAGTGTTTTTTCTTTATTCCCTAAGATCAGGTTTTTTTAGAAATTGGATAACCCCTTTAAGTTTCAAAGTTTTTGCTTATGCCAACTCAGTCTACCAAAACTATAATGTACGTTTATGCATTTTTATATTTTTAAATATTCGGTACTAGTGGATTAATGCATAATTTCAAACTTTTTTTAATCTTATGTAGGACTATTAGTATTTCCACACCAAACAAAAGAAGAAACTTTTTTGTATAAAAGCTTTTTGCAATACTAGCTGTTCATGAAGGAAAGAGGTTGCTTAGCTGGTCCCAGGCCACCCACCCAATGCTATACCTAAAGGCATCTCACATCTTTTAAAAATGTCCCTGGATGCAGAATTGTTATTCCGCTTTAAACATGATTTGTTTTTGTAGCAAATATACAAATCAACTAATAATAAATCTTGAGAACAAAAATACATTTTGTGGATAATTACTCAATGTTGTTAGAATGCGTCATAAGTTTATGAAAAAGTTTTGGATTAATTCCATCCTATACCTTATTTAGTTTAAGAAGGAAATTCGTGCAGTCAGCAATGACCTGTGTGTAACGGAGCTTTCCTTTTTCCCTTAAGGACTAGAGACGACTGTCTCGAGTTAATTGTTAGATTAAATATTTGATTTTCCCTCTGTGTTAATGGGGCAGAAAGGCTTTATTCTGAATTTGAATACAAAACAAAAGAAAATGGAGTTGATTGTAAACAAGCTAAACCAGAGAACAGCTGAGTTCATAACTTAAAAACAGAAGTTTAACTCATTTTTCCATTACTGTAAACATATTAAATGCTATTTATTGTGATTAAATGTGTGTGGCCCGCTACAGTCTAAATAGGAACATTCTCATGGTTGAAATATCTAAACATCCCATAAGTTTAACATCATTATTAGAGATGGAAAATCTAAATATTAATTTTAATCCAAAGTTTAAAAAAATTCAATCTCTCCAAACTAAACTTTTTGTAATAACATCCTTTGCTGTGCGTACGCCTGTGTTCAGACTACAGGTGGTAGAAAGAAGTTGTTTATGGGATATTTTGACATGTATAGTAAACAATAGAATTAAGAAAAATGTTTTTCTTAAGCAAACATCTTAATAGCATCATGTCACCGGGAGACGTGGAAATGGAAAACAACAGTTTATTAAAAAGTTAATAAACCTTGTCCTGTCATTTTCTGACTATGGAAACAGTTGTAATCCGCCATTCGTAATTTTGGATGCCCACCTGCAAACTAAAAAGTTATATAGAGTTCTAGTCCATAAGAGTGGCGCCACTACATATTCTGTCATACAATAGGGCACCTCAAGGTTCCAGTGAACCCAGAACTTGAGTTTGATGCCAACAGTTATCACTAGGGTCATATTATTTATAGGTGGATTTACAAGTAACCCTTTAGATCTTGTTGATGTTAGTGCACACCCAGGACATATCATGCTTACAATGTTTCGTACTGCAGATTTGCAACTTTTAAAAACCATTATCACATCAGTATATATTACTTGTACTGTAGTTAACTTTATTGATTATGATAGTTCACAGTCTATAAATGACGGACATTATATGCAGTCCAAAGCCCCACCACCACCCCCTAGCCGCACGTTCAACAACTGTCGTATGAGCAATTGTTCATTTTGATGACTGTTTCTCCTAGCTTCCCTATACAATGAACATTAGGATTGGCTGACCGTTCATGTGTTTAGGGAGGTGAGTTGCAGCCAGACACCCCTGGAGCAAGCTTATCTTTTAGGTAAAAACATGGATCAGGTATTGAAATTCAACATCCTTGATCCTTCTTTCCCCTGACATTATCTATCAGGGAAAGTGGAGCTGCCATCATACACATTAACCCTTTCCAATCCAATTTGTATCCTGGTTTTCCTAGGGGGCTTACTCTTTTTCTGCCATTATACAACGGCGCTATCTGCTGGCTAAAGCCAGTACTGCATAAAGTGACACGTTGGATAGGCTCTGACAGCAGAGAGGCTGGCAATATACAGTAAGAGAACCCCGACGGACGTCTTCCAACATCGGAGCTATACAGCCTTAAATCATAATGTCTTCAGAGGTCAGACAGTGGATTGGAAAGGGTTAATGGGATGCCTGGCTCTGTCATTATTGGTGTGGTTGGACAACTAAATGCATGTATATAGGGACCTAAACATGTGTATAGGGACTTTAATCTTTCTGCATTGTACATTTGAAGATGTAGCTTCCTCCATTCTGGACATGCACTCCTTCCCTTTTGTCCAAGGCTGATTTTAAAGACAGATACGTTTGTCAATGTAGAGTCCCATCGGAAGATGTTGCCTTAACTGGGCAGAAGCGTTCTCATAATTTAATCAAAGTGTGCATCAAGAACATGAAAAGTATATACATAGTACATATACCACATATAAAATTTCATGTTTTCACAGTTGGGTAAACGACTGCATGAGTGCTGACGTCACCGCTAAGGTCGTCAGCGCTCGTGCAGAGCGTTTACACTGACAGACAACCGCTGGCTTCTTGCTCGAGCTTCAGCTTCTATGTGAAGTGCTGAGCGGGGAGCGTTTACACAGAACGACAACCTGTTGTGATACAACCCCTCAAACACAGCAAACTCCACTGAGAATTTATTGAAAGGACAAATGAACAGCAGGCAGGTGTTCAGCGAAGGGCTGGAGAGCGGAACAATGATGAGTGTCTGCAGGCAACAATGAAGCATGGTGAAGGTTCCTTGTAAATTTGGAACTGCATTTCAGTAAATGGAGTTGAGGATTTGGTCAGAATTAAAGGGGTGGTCTCGCGAAAGCAAGTGGGGTTATACACTTCTGTATGGCCATATTAATGCACTTTGTAATATACATCGTGCATTAAATATGAGCCATACAGAAGTTATTCACTTACCTGCTCCGTTGCTGGCGTCCCCGTCTCCATGGCTCCGTCTGATTTCGCTGGCTTCTTGCTTTTTTAGATGCGCTTGCGCTGTGCGGTCTTCTGCCTGGTGAATGGGGCCGCTCGTGCCGGAGAGCTGCTCACCGCGTCGTCATCGTAGCTCCGCCCCGTCACGTGTGCCGATTCCAGCCAATCAGGAGGCTGGAATCGGCAATGGAACGCAAGGAAGGAGAAGAAAATCCACGGTGCACCATGGGAGAAGACCCGCGGTCCACCGTGGGAAAAGACCAGCGGCGCCATCTTTAAAAGAAGAATAGAAGAAGCTGCAGAACGCTGATGCAGGTAAGTGCAATGTGCTTTTTAAAAACTAACCTATGCTTTCTTTTTAACAGGGCAGAATGCGGGGGTAAGTGAAAAAATTTTTTTTCGCTTTCGCCGCGAGACAACCCCTTTAATGTTGTCCTCAAGGCAGATACTCATCCATCATGCAATATCATCAGGGAGGCATCTTATTGCCTCCAAATTTATTCTGAAGCAGGATAATGATCCCCAAACATACAGTCAATATCATTAAGGACTATCTTCAGCATAAAGAAGAACAAGGAGTCCTGGAAGTGATGATATAGTGCTCACAGATCTCAACATCATCCAGTCTGCCTGGGATTACATGAAGAGATAGTAGGATTTGACCAAGCCGACATCCACAGAGGATTTGTGGTTAGTCCCCCAAGATGTTTGCAACAACCTCCCTGCTGAGTTTCTTCAGAAACTGTGTGCAAGTGAACCTAGAAGAATTGGTGCTGTTTTGAAGGGCTAAGGGTGGTCAGGCCAATTATTGATGTGATTTAGATTTCTCTTTTGCTCATTCACTTTGCATATTGTTCATTGACAAAAATAAACTTCTGTTTTTGAAAGCATTCTAATGGCTCTTTCACACAGGCCGACAGTTGGATAAACAACTGCAAGAGCACTGACGTCACCGCTAAGGTTGTCAGCGCTCGTGCAGAGCATTTACACTGACAGACTTTACCGCTGGCTTCTTGCTCAGAGCTTCACCTTCTATGTGAAGTGCTGAGCGGGAGTGTTTACACAGAATGCCAACCCGTTGTGATGCAGCAACACAAAAAGCTATTTTAATGCACAGAGTCATTTTAAACTTTGCTATATCTGTATAGCTATTTCTTCATTATTTCTTCTAAATGCTGTTAGAGCGCAACAAGTCCTATGCATCTGAATCCTCCACTAGTGCAAGGAAGTTCATTCAGCTAGCCATCAAAGATTAAATTAAAGCTGATTAATTGCCCCCAAATATCTATCTCCTGTTGTCATTTCTTAAATATTTAGATACACAATCCATTTTTTCTTTGAATAATTAAGCAGTAATCTGAGCGGATTAAGGTTAAGGGGCCAAATATAGTTTGGCAATGGTTTAACTGGAAATGACTCATGTCTGCAGAATAAACACAGAAATGTCACTGAATATGAACGAATCAACAAGAGGCAAGATGTATTTGTAAGTAATAAATTGCTGCAAGCCACATATTTGCTTTAGTAAATGCATGCGGATCATCTTACGGCACCGTTTACATTTATGATGAAATACAATAGGTCTGGGATTTATTTTATGAGTGTAAGATTTTACCTATAGAGCTAATCTTAAAGTACACCAGTTATGCTTTCAGCGTCTAGACATAATTACTTGTTATTGTTTCATTTTTACTGTGTCATAATATGTTAATGTAGCACAGATCCCCATTCAAATCGTGTGCATTTTATCATATATATAGATATATCTAGCTATATATCTACATATATATATATATATATGATAAAAGTTATATATATATATATGTGTGTGTGTTTATATATATATATATATATATATATATATATATATATATATAAATACATATATGTAAGTAAACTAAAATATCCATTCTATATATATATATATATATATATATATATATATATATATATATATATATATATATATATATATATATATATATATATATATATATGATAAAAGTTGTATATATATATGTGTGTGTGTGTGTGTGTTTATATATATATATATATATATATATATATATATATATATAAATACATATATGTAAGTAAACTAAAATATCCATTCTATATATATATATATGATAAAAGTTGTATATATATATATATGTGTGTGTGTGTGTGTGTGTTTTTGGATATATATATACATATAAGTAAGTAAACTAAAATATCCATTCTATATATATATAGATGGATATTTTAGTTTTCATTCATCAGCTCCTGGCACTCGTACTGTGTAACTTTAAAATTTAATAATCAGTTGTCATCATGTTGAAGGGATAGAAAAATTTAAGGACACATTGCAAACACATCAGTGCTGTATTTATTTCAGCAGAACACTTTAAATATAAAGGAGATATACCATGATATTATACAACAGCAGGATATGATGCTCTGGGTTGATAAGTTATGGATTTGATATCATTTTTTGAGCTAATAATGATAATAATAATGGTGGTAACACAGTAACAGCTAAAAATGATCCAAACCCCAAATCTCAAACTTCCTAGTTATAGCTATTTGGTCCAGAGGTTGTGTTGAGCGAATCAAACCAGCCAAACCCTGTTTCGGGTCAAACTTTGTTAAGAGCTTGGTTTGCGCTGAATCCGAACCTCAGGTGGTTTGTGCTGGCCAAAGAGGAGGGAGCCTGCTGACTCAGTGGTTAGCACTGTGGTCCTAGATTCAAATCTCACCAAGGGGAATATCTGCATAGAGTTTGTATATTCTCTCCAGTTTTTGTTTGGGTTTCTTCATAATACAGTAGTAATCACTTTTATTTGTATAGTGCATACATTTATTGAGAAAATGGATAAGGGTCTGTTGTCAGAATTGAACCTAGGAGCCCAGCAAGCCAGGCAACAGTACTAACTGCTGAGCCACAGGAGAACAGGAGCCAATACAACTGTTTGGCCAGGGTCATTTTTATTTGGACAGAATCAAACTTTTTTCCGAAATTCGGTGAACTGGCAAAACTGAACTTTTCAAATGTTCATTCATCTCTATCCAGAGGCCAAAATAAAATCACCAGGACATTAGTGTACGTTTTGGCCACCTTCTTGTTTTGTCATCTTTTGTGTTATACTAATATTATGCATTAGGCTAGATTATTATGTAATTTTATACTATATAATAAAATAAACATAACATAGTCATAGTAAAACAGTAAGGCTAGGGTCACACAGGGCGGATTTGCCGCGGTTTTGCCGCAGCAGATCCGCCCGCGGCAAAACCGCCCGCGGCCGCTAATCCCGGGATTAGCCAGCCATGTGGATGAGATTTCTCAGAAATCTCGTCCACACGGGACGGCTAATCCGCTGCGGTAAATCCGGTCGAAACCGCGGCTGCGGCGGCCGCAGCCGCGGTTTCATAAGAAGCAGCATGTCCATTCTTTTTTTCATTCCGCTGCGGCCGCGCTCTCCTCTATGGGAGCGCCGGCCGCAGCGAAAGAGCGAGCGGCCGGGCCGCTTCAAAGCCGCCGCGGCTTAAACCGCGGCGGTTCTCCCGGCGGAAATCTCGCGTTTTTTGCTGCGGCCAAACTGCGAGATTTCCGACGAAAATCCACCCCGTGTGAACCCAGCCTAAATGATGTAACTTAACCATAGCTAAAAATACCCATGACCATTCAGTTTAATATTACATTGCATCGTGCCATATCATGCAATATTACATATCATCTTAAATAATGATAATGTAGGCACACAGAGCGGCACACACAGGGCATGTGGAAAGGGGGGCGTGTCTGAACTTAATTATGGATTTTATCCAAGGTTTGGATTAATTTGGGGGGTTGGCTGTAAACCTACATTTTATCTCTTAACTTTTTTATTTTAATGTCACGCGGCTATGTGAGGATTGGCTTCTGGTTGCGGGACCTGTAATTTGTAATTGTACCATTTTTGAGAACAGGATTTAAATGTCCTGAGTTGCTTCCCTGTGATAAGATTGTGGGGGTGCCGTCTGGGTATCATGGCAGTCCAGGACCTTCTGAAGGCCACCAGGGCTGCCATCACTGGCGTAACTATAGTGGATGCGGTTGCACCCGGGCCCAGGAGCCCTAGGGGGCCCATAAGGCCTCTCTTCTCCATATAGGGAGCCCAGTACTATAAATAAAGCATTATAGTTAGAGGCCCTGTTACAGGTTTTGTATTGGGGCCCAGGAGCTTCAAGTTTTGCCTTTGTGTTAAGGGGTTAAGATAAGTTGGGGGGCCCCAAGATAAACTTTTGCACCCAGGCCCATGAGCCTTTAGCTACGCCCCTGGCTGAAACTATTGTTTGCCTATTAGGTATGTGCTAGTGGAATATTTTTAATAGACATCCTGTTAAAATACAGCATAATGCATTATACTGTGTAAGGGATCAAACGATCACAAGTTCAAGTCCCATATGAAGTCTAAAAATAAGTAAGATACTTTTTTATTATTATTATAAAGATATAAAATAGAAGTTACAAAAACCCTTTTCCTAGTCATTTGATTTATTTTATTTTTTTTTTGGATATGGGCTGACCAAGGAACACAATTCTGGCACTGCATTCTGTTTTTCTGATGTTAACCATGCAGGATTACTAATGTGCTATTTTAATAAATTGGACCTTTACAAATGTAGTGATACCAGTTTTTAGATCATTTTACATTTTTTTCATTGTTTTGATGCAACAACTGGGGAAAGGTTTTTTTTTTACTTACATATTATTCTTTTTATAATAATTATAAAAATATTTTACTTATTTTTGGACTTCGCAGGGGACTTGAATTTGTGATCATTTGATCACTTACGCAGTTTTATATACTACGAAATTGCATTATGTTGTATTTTAACAGTCTGCTTATTAAAGATATGCCACTGGTGAATCCTTAATAGGCAAAAAATTATGGCAGTCCTGGTAGCCTTCAGAAGGCCCCAGATTGCCATGATACCCAGATGGCACCCACACAATCTTATCACAAGGGAGCAATTTAGGACATGTAAAGCCTGATCTATTAGGACATTTAAATACTACTGTCAGAGCTGACTTAAAGGGTTAACTGCCACAATAAGTGTTGTCTCTGATCCTGGCTGTTGCAGGTGAGTGTTAGCTGTCAAAGACAGACTATTTTTGCCATGCATTGAGCGAGTTTGGCTCCAGAGCCTGCTCTTTACATAGAAAATGCTGTAGATGGCTGTAGAAGCCCTACCTACGCAGGGTATGTGCATTTCGGGTGTATAGAATTGTATGTGTGGTATGAAGTGATTTATCTTTATTTAGGAGACTGGTCTGGGGTTTGTAATTATTTAGTGACTTGGTCATGGGTCTAATTTAATTTTGGTTTCCGGTCTATATTTATTTAGTGGTTGTGTCTCGGGACTGTATTTATTTAGTGATCTTTTCTGTAGTCTGCAGTTATTTAGTGGTCTGGGATCTGTGCTAGTTTAGAGGACGGATCTGAGGGCTGAAATAATTTAGGGGTGTGAGCTGTGAATTCATTTTAAAGTCTGATCTGTGCTTTGATTCCTCTATTTTCTATTTTTCTGGCTGATTGTGTGTTTGCTGGTATTGGTTTTTTTTCTACCCTCTTCAGTTTTTATCTCTGAATCAACCCCTTTGAGCTGCATATCACAGCAGAGGGGCAACCGGTCAGCAAAGCCTGAAGAGGAAAGTAGAGTAGAGGAGAGCAGAGCCGAGGAAGAGTGAGTGCAATCAGCTTTGGCACTGTTCACCAAGAGTGTTTTTGTGCATCTATTAGATCCAATGCATTCCCTATGGTGTGATCACATGTCCGTGGTTTATAGGTGTGCACCTGTAATGAATGACAGACGAGAGATGCCGGTGATTGGCTGAGTGCCTCAGCCAAACACAAGCAGCTTTTTCAGCAGGTGGGGATTTTAAATCCCCGCCTGCTGAAAAAACTGCATTGCAGAGCTGGGGACAGCGCAGAGAGGACACAGGTGAGCCCCGGCAGCTGAAGGAAGGTGAGTATGTGGTTTTTATTATTTTTAACACTACTTTGCCTTGTTCTTCAGGGAAGGGCTTATAATTAAAGCCCTTCCCTGAAGAACAATTATGGTGCTCGAAGAGAGAGAGAGAGAATGAACCAGAAAAAAAAAGCTCGGGACCCGGCTTCCCACATACAAAAATGCTCAAGTCTCCCATTGAGGACAGTGGGGTTTGTTACTCGAGTAGAGCTCTCGAATTTCACGAAAAGCTCGACTCGAATAACGCAGACCCGAGCATTTGGGTGCTCGCTCATCTCTAAACTTAACCCTTTCCAATCCACTGTCTGACCTCTGCAGACATTATGATTTAAGGTTGTACAGCTCCGATGTTGAAAGACATCCGTTGAGGCTCTCTTACTGTACGTTGCCAGCCTCTCTGCTGTCGGAGCCTATCCAACATGTGACCTCATGCAGTACTGGCTTTAGCCAGCATATAGCGCTGTCATATAATGGTGGAAAAAGAGTAAGCCCCCTAGGAAAACCAGGATACAAATTGGATTGGAAAGGGTTAACTGTACTGTTTGTCAGTGAATGACACTGCTCAATAAAGTTCTTAGTAAAGCTCCCTTCAGGATTAGTCCCATAGACTGGAAAAAGTTGCATTTTAATGAGGAAAATAATAAAGATGTACAAAACAAGCTGAAAGAATTTAAATTTCCCATCTCAGTCAATCAGAACTGCGATGGAAATCTCCATCTGTATGCCATGAGCACCAGTAGCCGGAATTACGCAAATAACTGATCTGGATGATCTAAACTGTTGCCATAACTCCCATAGAAGTGAATGGAAATTAAATTGGAGCACAGCACTAAGATTGAGCTATTCCTCTAAGGGCTTCTACAGATGAGTGGTTTTGCTCACGTTTTGTCTCATATTATGTGTTTTTGCACACAAATTTCACTTGGAGTCTATGCTCACTCAATCTGCATGAAATTGTGCACTGAACTGCGCGATTATACGGGACGATTGATAACACTATCGACTAATTAGGGTGCACAGCCTGTTTAATCACGGCACAAATGTGTCATTGCTGATGTGAATGGGCCTTGCAGCACAGAAAAGTACAGTGAAATGCACGGATGCACATGCAATAGCCTGGGATAGCACTCCCTTCACAGTGCTATTATCTACACCCATGCTCGTCTGCAGGAGTCCTGGGGGCGGTTTCACATGGACGTGTTTCTGCACATATTTGCGTGCACAAAGTTTGAGCATGCAATACGCAGAGACCTGAACCCATGGATTTCAATAGGTTTATTCTCATTCTTCATTTACATGCGTGCATTCCGTGTGCCTATAAAAAACCTGCAGCATGTTCTATTTTAGTGTGATTTGCACACCAAAGGCCTTATAAGAGTCTATGCGTTACACTGCACAATGTTGTGGGTAAAAGAACACATCTGGAACTAATTAGTTTATGTAGTCCTTTAAATCACGGAATGGGTATGTCCCGCGCCCATGTTAAAAGGTCCCCGACAGCGAAAAAAGGACAGTAAAATGTGCAAAAATGCATTCAAAAGTGTAACATTCATGGCACAAACACATTGCGGCAGTAACGCGTGCGTTTTTGTGCCAGTAGGAAGCTGCCCTAAGCTTTAAATTTATTGCTTAAACACCATGATAATCATGGCCGTATAACGGGACAAAACGAAACTACTGATCTCAATAGGAGTTCAGTGGTTTCGTTTTCGCTGCGGGGATTTCTCGGCCGTGATTTGTACGGTCAGGAAAATATAGGACCTGTCCTATCTTCCCCGCACTTAGTGAATACATTGTGCAGAGCAGATCAGACAGCCGCCATCTTCCCACCTCTTTTTACAAACTCCTTGGTTCTGGCACAGAGTTTGAACTGCCGTCGAGGGTGAAGAAATCTTGTTTATTCAGGCGCAGCTTCGCAGTGTTTTCGCTCCTAGGCTGTATTCAAATGGCTGTATGCAAGTTGTGCCCAAGAAACTTGGTGTAACTCACACTGGACAGCACACAAATACCTGTTCATGTGCTACCCGGTATTCAAGGACTCTGCACACTATATGTGCATAGCCTCATAAACTATTATTAATCTGTATGATGTCTGTGGAATACACAGACAGCACACAGCCCAAATATACACCCATCCAAATGGGCCTTTAGGGCCTTTAGACAAGTGTATGCATAAATATGCACATTTTAGCGCAGCCGTATTGCGCAGTGAACAAGGTCGATTTGCGTGTCTTAGCATTGTACTGTACTTTTTTGGCTTGCAGGCCCTGCTCATATGCGTGCACCACTCCCCCTCATCCTGATTTAAATGGCTATTTAGCTTAATAAGGTTTAGATGTGTTCTTTCTCCTGCAGAATTGCAAACTCTATTGTGCATTTGCGCACGGCCCATAGACTCCTATGGGACCTTTGGTGTGCAAAACATAGAACATGTTGGGTTTTTTTGCATGCGCTAGAAATCCACACGCAAATTCAATGAATGATAAACTCATTAAAATCATTGGGTTCTATTCTTGGTGTATTGTGGCATATAGTGCATGCAAATATGTCCATCGGAAGCTGCCCTTAGTCTTAAAAAACTACAGTACAGAGGCTGGTAAATATTTAAGCCAAGGGGTTGATGATTGGCTAGATAAAGGTACTTTTGTATGGGGTAATAGTCACCTGAGTGGTGATTCAAAAAGCAATTACGGGGCAAATGAGTGAGAATTGCTCGAAGGTTGTTAGGCAGAGAATACAGCTGGAACGTGAACGAATAGTAAACGATTTTTTTTACATTAACACAGGACGATTATTGCTTTTTTTTGTTCATTTGAATGAATTTTGAGCGATAATCATCACGTGTAAATGGCCCTTTAAAGCTTGAAAATTCTAATAGTAATACAGAACTTGTACAGTATGAACACAATGGCTTTACCCTATAGCCTTAAATTCTAATTAGAGCAAATCTACTGAATGTGACCCAGCAAATATCAGGGGCCACTTAGGGCTAATAGTAATAATTGGAATTGAAGTCTTTCCTTTGACAACATACAAGATATCTCCAACAACAGACGGAATAAGTTTTATAACTTAACACGAAAACTACTACATCACTTAATTTCAATCCTAATAACTTCTTTGGCGAGTCACAGAGCAAAGGAAGAAACAAATATAATCTAAATATGTACTGGACTGATCCACTTTATATTTAGTTTACTTGACAGATTAAAGACTTAAAAGAGATTTGACTAAATGGAACGCACTTCCCTCAAAAATCTTATGAATTAACTTCAATGTTTGTTCAAATATAACCAAGAAATATTTGATTTGTAATGTATTTCATCTGGTTTTACACTGTCCTATATGAGGGGTAAAAATGGCTTTCAGACACATTAAACCGGCCTTCCGACGCAATAATTATCATGCAAGTGACTGATATACTTTAAAATAAACATGAAGGGCCGCTGAACCAGGAATTTCCTGCCCCATGTAATGTGCATAAAAGAAATGAGCATCAGTAATCATTGTCAACAGCTTCTTGTAACTAAGAATTGAATCATTTGTCTGTCTCAATGTGCAAATTATTATCTTTTTCTGTCCCAAAGAAAAAGACGGAAATAATATATGTAGTAAAGTAAGGGTGCACGAGGGCTGCAAATATTTTATTTATGTTTGGCAGAATTCATTTAGCGGCCACATAAAACAGAAGTATGTGGCATGTGGCTAAAATGTTTCATATGATAAGTTCTCATAAAATACAGTGCAATAGAGTGTATAAACTTGTATATAATGGCCTTGTAAAATTTACATTTCTTAAGACTTTTCAAGTACTGGTTTAAATGAAAGTAGGAAAGACTGTATTCACATACTATAGTAGTGTTATGACATGGAAATACACCATACTACGTGTGGGAAAGACGGGAAGTCGTATCTTTTCTCACCCGTACTGTTAACGGTTGAGAATCCCACTAATGCAAACGAACCATTGAAATCAATAGTTTCGATTCATCTTGTTATACGGCTGTGATTGTCGCAACCACATAACAGCATAAAAGCCCATTTAGACGCGACAATTATCGCTCAAAAGCCATCTTTTGAGCGATAACTGTTGTGTCTAAACGTACGCCCATCTTGCACTGTTCACGCACTATTCATTCATCGGTGATTTCTAGCAAGCTAAAAATCACCAATGACTGTTATCAGCGCCGCACGCTGATTTTCTCAGCAAGCGGCACTGATAGGTTTCTTTCAGCTGGTATCCCACTGGCAGTTCTCAGCAGGACACCAGCTGAAAGCTCTGAGAATAATGCAGCTGTTTGCATATACAAAACAGCTGCTTTGTTCTTGGAGCTATCGTGGTGGTATCCCGCTCCGCCTGCATTAACTGCATTAACTAATTAGCTACTTAAAGTTATGCAAAAATGATCGCTGAAAATTGTCGCTCAAACTATCGTTTGAGCGATTTTTGAGCGATTATCTTTCAGTGTAAATGGGCCTTTATGCGTACTATTGCTTTGAATGGGTTTGTGTTTTTTTTTACTTAAGAGGTTGTCTACTTTGGACAACCTCATTTTTTGAACATTTCTTTTAATGATAAGCTGATTAATTGATGTCCTATTGCTGAGGTTCTTAGTAATCAAGTCTAATGTGTTCAGGAGCCTTTGTATTTGGAGCAGATATCTAATATAAATAAGTCTACTGGTGTCTCTCTGTCTGTCTCTCTGTCTCTCTCTCTCTGTCGGTCTGTCAGTCTCTCTTTCTTTCAGTATCTGTCTGTCAGTCTCTGTCTGTCTGTCTCTGTCTGTCTGTCTCTGTCTGTCTGTCTGTCTCTCTCTGTCTGAGCAACGCTTCATTCTCTCAAACGGCGCTGTTGCCTGAAGCACAGCAAGAGAGAGAGAGTCTATCTCTATCTAATATCTATCTAACTAAATTCTCTCTCTCTATCTCTGTCTATCTCCCTCTCTCTCTCTATCTATCTCTATCTTTCTCTCTTTATCTATATCTATCTATCTATCTATCTCGATCTGTCTCATAACAATCTCTTGCCAGAGGAAGAGCCATCACAATAGAGGCCGGTATGTGCCGGCGGTACAGTATATATAGCCCCGTCCACTCCCGGCTGTGCTCCGGCCCAGAGGTTAGACAGGTGCAACCCAGGCACACCGTACATTGGGTGTGTGTGTATGTATTGCTTCTTTCATAGCAACACTAAAGCCAGCAGGGACGTTAATAGTCTCATGACAGTGAGGGAGAGAAACACCGCAAGACTATGAATGTTGCTTATTAACGCTAATACAGCCCCATCTGCTGTGCTCCGGCCCAGAGATTAGACAGGGGCTTCCTGGGCACCCTGTACATTGGGGCGTGTGAGTGTCTGTGTGTGTCGTTTCTATCCATAGCAGCACTTCAGCCAGCAGTGACGTTCATAGTCTTGTGATGGTGAGGGAGAGAGACGTCGCGCAACTATAAACATTGCTTAGCAACGCTTAAATCTCCATAACAGCACTCGCTGCTATACTTAACATGGGGAACTTTGATGTGGCTTGACGGGTCACTCAATGTACCCACCTCAAATTTTAGGATTTTATGGTGGTGTTAAGGATCTAAGCAATCCAATGACACCAAAATCATCCTCCTAAGGTGAGGCAAAGTGCTCAAAGACTGGTGCAAGAAAAAGCATGCAGGCTTTTTTATATTAGATTCATTTTTTTACACCAGTTTCACAATACATTTGTCAGTTCTATTTTGGGAGTAGCACTGTTGGCAAATTTTACTGTTTTCACTTGGGCCTTCAGGACCCAGTCACAGTGATAGAGGCAGACTGGTTATAAAAGTACCAGCAGAGGAACGGCCACAAACTGTTGGCCACTAGAAGAAGACCCAACCCTTTCACAGAATCACTGGGAGTGCTACTAAAAAGAAAAATGTCAGAGAAAGTTTTTATCTAATGGGACTGTCTTATTCTAGGAAAATCAACTTCCTGGGCCCAATTGTCAGGGGCCCTTTCACTAAATTCTGCAGTGCCCTACAATCAGAAAGTAGTCAACAGATGCTCTTATGGTGGCTTTACATGGGACAACTATCATCTGAATAATCGCTCAATAAGCAAATGTAAGTTATAGTTGTTCCAAGTAAACATGGCGTGACTTTCATACGCTAACCACTTGCTGTAGCGACTATCTCAAGTTACTGTTTTGATGATAGTTGTCTCATGTAAACTCAAACTTAGAGACTTCACTGGGTATGTAACCTTGGGATTTCCCATGCATTATCCATACATTCCTGAGGGTATTGACATTATTAGACTCTGCCCCTTGCTTTATTACTAAGGCAAATCTAATCGTTAACAAAAAAAATAAAAGTTATTTAAAAAACGACCTAGTGACTTATATGAGAGGGTGATGTGAACATGCTCTGTGACATAGGCAGATATCACTCAGCAGGGAGAAAGAGGAGGTTAAAGCGGCTTTATCATTAGGACTAGAGATGAGCGAGCACCAAAATGCTCGGGTGCTCGTTGCTTGGGACGAAATTATCGCGATGCTCGAGGGTTCGTTTTGAGTAACGAACCCCATTGAAGTCAATGGGCGACCCGAGCATTTTTGTATATCGCCGATGCTCGCTAAGGTTTTCATTTGTGAAAATCTGGGCAATTCAAGAAAGTGATGGGAACGACACAGCAATGGATAGGGCAGGCAAGGGGCTACATGTTGGGCTGCATCTCAAGTTCCCAGGTCCCACTATTAAGCCACAATAGCGGCAAGAGTGCCCCCCCCCCCCCTCCGAACAACTTTTACTTCTGAAAAGCCCTCATTAGCAATGCATACCTTAGCTAAGCACCACACTACCTCCAACAAAGCACAATCACTGCATGCATGACACTCCGCTGCCACTTCTCCTGGGTTACATGCTGCCCAACCCCCCGCACGACCCAGTGTCCACAGCGCACACCAAAGTGTCCCTGCGCAGCCTTCAGCTGCACTCATGCCACACCACCCTCATGTCTATTTATAAGTGCGTCTGCCATGAGGAGGAACCGCAGGCACACACTGCAGAGGGTTGGCACGGCTAGGCAGCAACCCTCTTTAAAAGGGGCGGGGCGATAGCCCACAATGCTGTACAGAAGCCATGAGAAATATAATCCTGTGCCACCGCCATCAGGAGCTGCACACGTGGGCATAGCAATGGGAAACCTATGTGCCACACGCTATTCATTCTGTCAAGGTGTCTGCATGCCCCAGTCAGACCGCGTTTTTTTATAGTCACAGGCAGGTACAACTTTGCAATGGGAATTCCGTGTGCACCCACAGCATGGGTGGCTCCCTGGAACCCACCGGCTGTACATTAATGTATCCCATTGCAGTGCCCATCACAGCTGAGGTAACGTCCGATTAAATGCAGGTGGGCTTCGGCCCACACTGCATGTCCCAGTCAGACTGGGGTTCTTTAGAAGTGTACACATGCAGTTACAACTACCTGTGGACCCACAGCATGGGTGGGTGCCAGGAAGCCACCGGCGGTACATAAATATATCCCATTGCATTGCCCATCACAGCTGATGTAACGTCAGCTTTAATGCAGGTGGGCAAAAAATTAATTGGATTACACTGTAGGCGAGGGCCCAAAAAAATTGGTGTACCAACAGTACTAATGTACCTCAGAAAAATTGCCCATGCCCAACCAAGAGGGCAGGTGAAGCCCATTAATCGCTTTGGTTAATGTGGCTTAATTGGTAACTAGGCCTGGAGGCAGCCCAGTTAAAATAAAAAATGGTTCAGGTGAAAGTTTCAACGCTTTAATGAGCATTGAAACGTATGAAAATTGTTTACAAAAATTATATGACTGAGCCTTGTGGGCCTAAGAAAAATTGCCCGTTTGGCATGATTACGTGAGATTTCAGGAGGAGGAGCAGGAGGAGGAGGATGAATAGAATACACAGATTGATGAAGCAAAAAGGTCCCCGTTTTTGATGGTGATAGAGAACGATGCTTCCATCCGCGGGTGCAGCCTACGTATTGCTTAGGTATCGCTGCTGTCCGCTGGTGGCGGGTACGCTTATCCGTGATGATTCCCCCAGCCGCACTAAACACCCTCTCTGACAAGACGCTAGCCGCAGGACAAGCAAGCACCTCCAGGGAATACAGCGCGAGTTCAGGCCACGTGTCCAGCTTCGACACCCAGTAGTTGTAGGGGGCAGAGGCGTCACCGAGGACGGTCGTGCGATCGGCTACGTACTTCCTCACCATCCTTTTACAGTGCTCCCGCCAACTCAGCCTTGCCTGGGGAGCAGTAACACAGTCTTGCTGGGGAGCCAGAAAGCTGGCAAAGGCCTTGGAGAATGTTCCCCTGCCTGCGCTGTACATGCTGCCTGATCTCTGCGCCTCCCCTGCTACCTGGCCCTCGGAACTGCACCTTCTGCCACTAGCGCTGTCGGATGGGAATGTTACCATCAGTTTGTCCGCCAGGGTCCTGTGGTATAGCATCACTCTCGAACCCCTTTCCTCTTCGGGTATAAGAGTGGAAAGGTTCTCCTTATACCGTGGGTCGAGCAGTGTGTACACCCAGTAATCCGTAGTGGCCAGAATGCGTGTAACGCGAGGGTCTCGAGAAAGGCATCCTAACATGAAGTCAGCCATGTGTGCCAGGGTACCTGTACGCAACACATGGCTGTCCTCACTAGGAAGATCACTTTCAGGATCCTCCTCCTCCAGCCATACACGCTGAAAGGATGACAGGCAAGCAGCATGGGTACCCTCAGCAGTGGGCCAAGCTGTCTCTTCCCCCTCCTCCTCATGCTCCTCCCCCTCCTCCTCAACGCGCTGAGATATAGACATGAGGGTGCTCTGACTATCCAGAGACATACTGTCTTCCCCCGCCTCCGTTTCCAAACGCAAAGCGTCTGCCTTTATGCTTTGCAGGGAACTTCTCAAGAGGCATAGAAGAGGAATGGTGACGCTAATGATTGCAGCATCCCCGCTCACCATCTGGGTAGACTCCTCAAAGTTTCCAAGGACCTGGCAGATGGCTGCCAACCAGGCCCACTCTTCTGTAAAGAATTGAGGAGGCTGACTCCCACTACGCCACCCATGTTGGAGTTGATATTCCACTATAGCTCTACGCTGCTCATAGAGCCTGGCCAACATGTGGAGCATACAGTTCCACCGTGTCGGCACGTCGCACAGCAGTCGGTGCACTGGCAGATTAAACCGATGTTGCAGGGTCCGCAGGGTGGCAGCGTCCGTCTTGGACTTGCGGAAATCTGCGCTGACCCGGCAGGTATGACAAGTGTGGGTAGCTTTTCAGAAAGCGCTGAACCACCAAATTAAAGACATGGGCCAGGCATGGCACGTGCGTGAGGCTGCCGAGCTGCAGAGCCGCCACCAGGTTACGGCCGTTGTCACACACGACCATGCCCGGTTGGAGGCTCAGCGGCGAAATCCAGCGGTCGGTCTGCTCTGTCAGACCCTGCAGCAGTTCGTGGGCCGTGTGCCTCTTCTCTCCTAAGCTGACACATCTTGATTGCGAGACAGAGGTTGCGCTGGAGGAGGAGGAGGAGGGTGGTTTAGTGGAGAAAGCATACACCGCTGCAGATACCAGCACCGAGTTGGGGCCCGCAATTCTGGGGGTGGATAGGACGTGAGCGGTCCCAGGCTCTGACTCTGTCCTAGCCTCCACTAAATTCACCCAATGTGCCGTCAGGGAGATATAGTGGCCCTGCCCGCCTGTGCTTGTCCACGTGTCCGTTGTTAAGTGGACCTTGGCAGTAACCGCGTTGGTAAGGGCGTGTACAATGTTGCGGGAGACGTGGTCGTGCAGGGCTGGGACGGCACATCGGGAAAAGTAGTGGCGACTGGGAACCGAGTAGCGCGGGGCCGCCGCCGCCATCATGCTTTTGAAAGCCTCCATTTCCACAAGCCTATACAGCAGCATCTCCAGGCTGATCAATTTGGCTATGTGCACGTTTAACGCTTGAGCGTGCGGGTGCGTGGCGGCGTACTTGCGCTCAAACAGTTGCGCTAGCGACGTCTGGACGCTGCGCTGAGAGACATTGCTGGATGTGGCCGAGGACAGCGGAGGCGAGGGTGTGGGTGCAGGCCGGTAGGCACTCGTGCCTGTGTCCTCAGAGGGGGGTTGGATCTCAGTGGCAGGTTGGGGCACAGGGGGAGAGGCAGTGGTGCAAACCGGAGGCGGTGAACGGCCTTCGTCCCACCTTGTGGGGTGCTTGGCCATCATATGCCTGCGCATGCTGGTGGTGGTGGCTCCCCAGCTGATCTTAATGCGACAAAGGTTGCACACCACTGTTTGTCGGTCTTCAGGCGTCTCTGTGAAAAACTGCCACACCTTAGAGCACCTTGGCCTCTGCAGGGTGGCATGGCACGAGGGCACGAGGGGGCACTTTGGGAAACAGTTGGTGGATTATTCGGTCTGGCCCTGCCTCTACCCCTGGCCACCGCACTGGCTCGGCCTGTGCCCACACCCTGACTTGGGCCTCCGCGTCCTCGCCCGTGTCCACGTCCTCTAGGCCTACCCCTACCCCTCAGCATGCTGTATTACCAGTAGTGCAGAAACAGAACGCTGTAATTAAATGTGCCGCTTATTGGCCTGTGGTTGGAGGCTGACTTCGCTTACGGAACGCACAGAGGCAGGAAAGAATTTTGCGCAAGCCTGCTGTAACACTTAGCTGGCTGCGTATGAATTAGGACAACTACCCCCAGTAGAGACCCAGTACACTTGTGGACAGGAATACAGCGGTGATGTAAGAGGCAACACAGAGGCAGGAAAGAATTTTGCGCAAGCCTGCTGTAACACTTAGCTGGCTGCGTATGAATTAGGACAACTACTCCCAGCAGAGACCCAGTACACTTGTGGACAGGAATACAGCGGTGATGTAAGAGGCAACACAGAGTCAGGAAAGAATTTTGCACAAGCCTGCTGTAACGCTTAGCTGGCTGCGTATGAATTAGGACAACTACCCCCAGCAGAGACCCAGTACACTTGTGGACAGGAATACAGCGGTGATGTAAGAGGCAACACAGAGTCAGGAAAGAATTTTGCGCAAGCCTGCTGTAATACTTAGCTGGCTGCGTATGAATTAGGACAACTACCCCCAGCAGAGACCCAGTACACTGAGGACGGTCACAGGCAGCCCAAATAGATTTTTTTTCCCAAATGTTTTTGGAAAGGCCCACTGCCTATATACACTAAATATGTCTTCTGTCCCTGCCTCACCACTACTGGCCCTGGACAATGTAAAATTACTGCAGGACGCAATGCTCTGCACGGCCGATATACAAAAAAAAATAAAATGTGCAACACTGCAAAAAGCAGCCTCCACACTACTGCACACGGTTAGATGTGGCCCTAAGAAGGACCGTTGGGGTTCTTGAAGCCTAAAATAACTCCTAACGCTCTCCCTATAGCAGCTCCGGCACCAGCAGCACTGTCCCTGAACTATGTCAGAATGCATCTGTGGCGAGCCGCGGGAGGGGCCGATTTATATACTCGGGTGACACCTGATCTCGCCAGCCACTCACTGCAGGGGGGTGGTATAGGGCTTGAACATCGCAGGGGGAAGTTGTAATGCCTTCCCTGTCTTTCTATTGGCCAGAAAAGCGCGCTAACGTCTCAGAGATGAAAGTGAAAGTAACTCGAACATTGCGTGGTACTCGTCTCGAGTAACGAGCATCTCGAACACGCTAATACTCGAACGAGTATCAAGCTCGGACGAGTACGTTCGCTCATCTCTAATTAGGACACAATCATGTCCCCCCAGCTGGGCCATGTGTAAAATAAAAAACAAGGGTATACTCACCTCTCTTGGAGTCCTGGGACACAGCTGACAGTTGACAATATTTGGTGGTAACTTCCAAGTAGTCATATGGTGGAAGCACATGACTGCTGCAGTCAATCAGAGGCCACAGCATCATGTCCCCAAACTCCTGGCATCATGGCACCCAGAATATGAGCGCTGATACCAGTAGCGCAGACAGTGATGTTGCAGCCTTAGGTTGGCTGCAGCAGTCATGTGCTTTCACCGTGCGACTATGCAAAAGTCATCAGTGGTGGCGAATGTCAGCTGCGTCCCTGGTCTCCAGATGAGGTTAATATACCCTTGCTTTTTATTTGACGCAGCTGATGTTGAGCTGTCCCCATTTTTATTTATTGTCTTTTGCTGATTTAACACTCATATCAGTCCCCATTTAAGGGCAAATTATACACTATACAGGACATTCTAACAAAACATTCTAAAAATGAATCAATGTACTCCTACCTTGTATGCTTGGCTGACCAAACCTGCAAGTGGATGGGGATTTCAGGTGAGACAGCTGTGAGCCGACCAATGATCTAATGTACATGGACAGGTTTCACAACTTGGTGAAGCCCCACACCCTCAAACATATACCAGCTACAAATGAAAGAGACTAGCAATAATGTACCCTGGTGTTCTCTGCAGAATTCATGCAAGTCTGCTTGTGTCAGCAACATGGAGAAAATGCTACAAACTGAGAAATAGTAAAATAGAACTTCTCATTTGATTACCATCTACTAATCTTCCTAAATCTACTTACAAATCATATATTTATTTCAGTGGGTGGTGCTACCATAACTTTTTTTCACTAATTTGTATTGGGTTTTATAATAAATAAAGAATAAACCTTAACTCCACATATTCAAGCACTTGTACACTCATGTCACCTGCATCTGAAAAACATCTCCAGAATCTGCCCGTTTCTTAATGTGGAAATAACAAAAACTCTTATTGTTGCCTTGGTCCATTCTCGGCTTAACTACTATAGCTCACTACAAATGTATTTCTCTTCACTAAACTTCCCATTCTCCAATCTATCCTGAATGCAGCAGCATCTTTTTGTCTAACCGCAACACCAATGCTTCTACCCAATGCCAGTCACTCCATTGGCTGTCTACATTATAGAAAAAAATTTAAACTTATACTCATCCAGAAAGCTGTCCACAGTGCTGCACCATCCTATATCTCCTCCCCCACCTCTGTCTATCACCCTACCTGTGCTCTCTGTTCTGCTGGTAGATCAAAATCCCAATCATCTACTTCTATCTTTAAGTATTTTCTCATGCTGCACCAGTTCTCTGGAATGCGCTATCCCAGGAAATCAGGTTAATCACCAATATCCACAGTTTTAAGCTTGCCATAATAATAGATCTCTTTAGTGGGGCCTATCACTTCCCCTAATCTAGTTCATCTCCATTCACCCCTCTATTTTATATTGTTCCTCAAACCTAACCCATTCTTTCATCAATAATCCACACACATCATAGACCCTAATGCACCTCATATTCGAACATACACAGATACTAGCTGGTGACTAGCTTATGCAGACTTATATGTGCCAACCTTTTTAGTAAAGATGGCTTGACCATGGTACAGAACAAGCACTTATGTTTTCTTGCTTTACCTCTAATTTCACATACATTGTTAAGTTCTTTAGCCCTATGTTCAATATTGATTAGAATGTCTCATTTTGTTTGTCCATAAACCCTCTGATTTGTAATTTCTGGGGAACATATTGGCGCTACATAAATATAGATTAATATTAGCACTTTTCCCTTTGGTAGTGACAATGATGTAATTTTCTATCACATGAATAGCTCTAATAGATGTTCACAGTGTAAGTCAAGATGTTAAAAATGATCCATACTGACATGAAGTCAGAAAATCATTGGAATCTGTCAAGTAAAGATACCATCTACAGTCCATCATAAAGCCTTCATGTCAAATAATAAGATTTCAAACCCCTTAACATATAACATCTAACACATGACAGCATTGTGTCCTCGTAAAGCACAATTGAACTGCTGAAATAGTTATTGGGAAGCCGGCAGATCTGAAAAAGCCGGTGGCAGAAGTGCAATCCAGATATTGATTCTAAAGCAATTTGATCCATGATAAATGAGAGCACATTTAGGGTAGGATTCAGTCACTGATCAATTAGTCTTTCAGCAAAGGGAGTAAACTCAATTTTTATCTCTAGCAACAGCTACAGCATCTCACATTAAATCTCAGTTTGTATTTTTTTAAAAATTGCATTTTCTGTGATGGAAGAAATAGTTGTTAGTTTGCCTTAGAATGGTTCAGATTATGGCAATTCCTTGGCTCCACGGAAAAACTCTAAGTTTAGAACAGCAATACATTTTATTTGCATTAGATCTTGTCTGATAACTTTGTGAATTCAGAAGGCAATAGGAGTCAAAACGCAATAAAGGATAGAACATACAATAGAAAAAATAACTACATGTAAGTAATACAAATGTTTACATAGTAGTTTACTCCAAGGCCATATTTGCACGTTCTTGATGAAAACAGAACTCACACGATGTATTAACCCGCTCTTTCCAATGGGTTAATTTACACAAGCATTTTTCCTTCTGTGCGATACGGAAAAACTGAAGGAGGTTCTATTTTTGAGTGATTCATGTGAGACAATAGGACTTTTAATGTGTGGTGTCACGAACATCGCACAACACATGGATGGAGTGTCCATGTGCTGTGCAATGCGAATTTTATCTGAGAATATTGGCATTTTTGAAATGATGGAAGCTATTGCACAATCTACATGGGGTTTGTGTTTTAGTCACTTTATTAAAAAAAAAGGTTTGGTACCGTGTTAGCCAGTAGAGCAATGTGTGATTGTTCTCAGTGAGGGAAACCAAGTAATCTTGTAGATATGATACCTTTTAATGGCTAACAAAAATACAAGATGTTACAGCAAGCTTTCGGGGATATCTCACCCCCTTCGTCAGGTTGATAAATGAAACTAGTTGGGATGGCACATAATTCTAACATACAGATGCAGATGAGAGGGGAACTCACTCCTCTTTATCTAAATAAATGTTCACACACAGAAATGCTATCCAATAGGTGGTGCTGCATCTCCTTCCATGTGCAGGTTAAAGGAGAGATAAGACACATTATAAAACTGTCCTGAGCTCAGTGGACTGATTAAAGATTTATGGCTCAGCTCAGTTTGCCTGTTGTTTTAAGTTTTGAGTGTAAAACAGTCTCAAATTTCTGTGTGGGAACATTTATTTTGATAAAGAAGAATGTGTCCCCTCCCCTCTGCATCTGTATATTATAATTATGTGCCATCCAAACTAGTTTCATACATTAGCCTGACGAAGGGGGTGAGATATCCCTGAAAGCTTGCTGTAACATCATGTATTTTTGTTAGCCCTTAAAAGGTATCATATCTACAAGATTACTTGGTTTCTCTCACTGAGAACAATCACACAGTCACTTTATACTCATGTAAGAACATACAAATGTTTCTCAAGTTACATTGGCCTCAAGATACAATAGATTCAATATACAGTGGTCTTTCCATGGCCTTGGTGGGCCTTTGGATGTTGAAACCAAATTCAGGATACAGTGTCACAGACAGTCCAGATCTTTACCACATGAATTTTGCTGATTAAGATACTTACAAATGAGATTTCATAGCATTAAATAAATCCTCATTTGTAAGTGACTAGTAATTATTAGGAAATTATATAGTACCAGTGTTTCTGGTGGCGCCACACAGTTCTGCTACATGCACGTCACACACACAGCTGTGCTACTTGAATGTCACATACACACAGCACTGCTACATGTACATCACATACGGCTCTGTTACATGCATTCTTCATACAGCAGGGATCAAAAGCGGCACAGCAGAGTACTGCAGACACTAATCACCCCCTATTTATGTGATCCCAGACTCCTCCCACACTAATCACATGACAGTGACATCATCACAGGTCCTGTAAGCAGACGGCTTCTGTAAGTGTTTATCAGTATTTCATCCCCTACAAATCCCCGTGGCCTATGAAATACTAATGAACACCTAGCTGGACAGCAGCCACGTGCTTACAGGAGCTAACAGACACATGATATACCCCAATCAAGCGTCTATAGATTTTGACAGCTATATCACACAATATGTGCCTAGTATCCTGAGCCATGGCAAATTCTTATTAGCTAAATTGTATAATTTTAGGTATTTCTAAAAAATTGCTGTCATGAACATCAAGGCTCATGGCATGTGACACGGATGCAACCTCATGGGATGAATGAATTTCCACTCCCTCAATCTTGTACTCAGTGCAAGATGGAGCATAAATCCCACCCTGACATGATCCTGCATGTCCCAAAAATCAATGCTGCCATCACTGACCGTTTTACTGCAAGGCAAGTCAGCCACCTAAATTCTGATCACTTACTGGATACGCGTCCTCCTGGCACTTCATCAGTCAAAATTCTCACACCTACGGTTTGCTTATAGAGTAGCAAGGATTGGCTTAAGAAAGGTTAAAACTTCATTACAAAAGTAGTAATACTTATAAAAAAGTATTTTAAAAAAGATGATATACAAAAAAGAAGGAATGTACAAAATATATAAGACAGTTATAAAAATAAAAGGTATAATAAAATATGATATCTGTTTCTTCTGATTAGATCAGTTTGAATCTGGTTGTGCGGAAACACATGGGGGTTGGGGAGATCCTGTATGTACGTACAGTCTCCTGAAATTCTGACACTAATCTTTGGTTGATACTACATTTTTACCATTTCCTATCCTGACCTCTAACTTCACACTCATGACACCAGCATGAGGCAGGCTAGTTGGGTGTATGAAACTCCAGTAAGGATGTACAATTCAATATTTTGGTCATATTTTCCCAGGAGGGACTCCAAGTTGGACACTATGACCAACATACTGTATAACATGATATTAGCCAATAAACACTAAACATGATATAGGAGAGAATATTATTTCAGAAGACATCAACTTTGGTCTTTTCCCGGGGCTGCAAGACAATAGAAGTGGATGTGTTGAATTTATCAGCACCCCATGGTTCTGAGGGTATGGTTATTTTCAGATTATACCCCACAGATGAACCATTATCTTAGTTATTTCCCCATTTTCCTAATACAGTCCTCACGCACTGGGGAGATCCAGGGATATAGAGTCTGAACAGTTGTGTATTCATCCAAATGATGGAGACAATGAGGAGGATTCTACTCAATAACATCTCCTGCAACCATGGATTACTTCATCATTACCAATAAATAGAAAAAACATACAAATGAAAATGGCATGTAATGGACAGCAAAAGAGAGAATAGGATGAAAGTCCCCTATTCAGGAATAGGTCAAGAAACTAATGAATATTAATGCCTTGGCTTGGACAAGATATGTAAATGTAATAATATTATATCAATAATATCATATTTCCATAACAGACAGGATGGGTGAATACAAGGATATAATGCTTACATAACAACTGGATCAAATGGATTTTTGTCACCTTTGGTAAACTAATCCCAAATCGCTTTTTATTATGATCAAAGCTCTGCACTCTTAATCCGTTTCATCAAAGGTCACTGACACAATGATTAAATAGAAGATACAGGTGAAGAGCCTCCAGCAAGGATTTAAGCATTACCCCAATTATCATATGAATCATAGAATTTTTTATCCTAGAATGTTTTTGACAGGCAGCTGTATAAATTAATCTCTCCTCAGTATATACGTTAGTGACAAATGTATTTCATTTAAGATGCACTGGTATTGAACATTACATTTACATCTATTGTTTGTTCTCTTCCTATTCAATGATTGTGAGTTAATACTAACCCCTCTAGCCACTACGAAAAAATGAACCATCAACAAGTATTTAATGCAGACTCCAACCCCATTAGACAAATTTCCTCTCCAGCAATACATTGATGAATGAAATGTCTCATGCTAATGCAAGAATAATCAATTTAGAATGCTTATGACAATTAAGAAAGCTCGAGATAAGCCTACTATGGACCATGCTTTGTCAGCCTTGATTTGGCTAAAACTTATACTAATAGGTTCATTTTTCTTTCAAAAGGTATCCATTGAGACAAGTCTATCAATTAATATGAATTATGCATGCATAAAAGGATTGATGCCGTTCATTAAAGGAATTCATTTTATGATAGTGTTAATAAGTGAACATAGATCATGTGGTAACCTTGATGGACAGTTTCTGAACTGGGTACAATGTTAATAAAAATGTACAAATTAACATGTTTGGCATATTAATTGCAGGGTTTGCTTTAATATTTAGTTCATGACCAAGCAGCACTATTAATCTGTAATTCTGGTGAAAAAAGAATGGGACATTAATCATATGTTACTGGAACTATTAATGTGTGTTTTACCGCATGGCAATCTCAATTTTGGCACATGAACATCAAACAATAATCTAGAGAACAGGGGTCCCATGTCCCCCTCTGCCTGTTACTGCAGGCTAAGTTCTTCCCCCACAGTGTTGTCAGGTTCAGTGGAGAGCTGACCAAGCATGCATGGTCGATGCTCCATTAATTTCAATGGGGCTGGGGGAAATACACAGGTGTTTGCCGCTTGGGTATCTCTGCAGTCCCATTCAAAGTGAATAGAGAGTGAGCATGTTTTCATGACCAGGTTCTTACTCACTGCAAAGGATACAGTAAGCCTACACCGAGGAAGATGGGGGACACTGGACACCCATCCCTGGGATTGGTAGGGGCCTCAGTGGTGAGACCACCACCAATCAGCAAGTTATCACCAATTCTTGGATAGGGGATAACTTATAATTCTTGTACAACTACTTTGAGTGCACCTCTTCTACTAGTACATCACATCAGTAAGGGTAAATTGAGTTATTTTATCCCATATGGGAGACCTATCCAGTCTAAAAGTGTGAATGAAGTACTTTTCTATAAGGAAATTGTCCAGTATTCTTTATTTATTTTTTTCAACAATATTTTTTATTGGATACGTGTTTGAAAATACAGTTAAAGCAGTTCAGTGTTGTACATCTCTTAAAAAAAGTATTATATGCAAGGAGAAAATTATAGGCTTTGAGCATTTACACATGCTAAAATTGCATTTAAACGTTAAATCAAGAAAGAAGTTATGGATCACATATCAAACATTTTCAACCTTTATGGGGATAGGGGGTAAGGTAAAAAGAGGGGAGCGGGAGGGATAGGAAGGGGAGGGGGGTTGGGATATGAGGGGTGGGGGAAGAGGTAATAGTGGTTATGTATGGAAAGTAAGAGGGGCAGAAGAAAAACGTTCAGGAAAGTCAAGATTACAAACTTAACTGTCTACTCTGAATCTTCCAGAATTTATTTTGTTGAGCTGGGGAATCTATTAAACCAAGAGTTCCACATGTTGTAGTATTGAGCAATAGAATCATTACGTAGGGCTATAATTCTTTCATATATGCTATGTTCAGATATAAGCTGTATTAAGTCTTTTACAGTGGGGGTGGATTTGGACTTCCAGTTTCTGGCAATTAGGGATTTGGCTCCCAGCAAGATATGACCAATAAGTCTCCTTGATGTGGGAGGGATTATCCCGGAATCTATTAGCAGTAAGGCCATCTTTGGAGAGAAGGGGAGTTTTTGTTTTGTAACTTCCCTAATAAGTTTGTATACTTCTTGCCAAAAGGGGAGAAGGGTTGGACATGACCAGAAGATATGTATTAGGGAGCCTTGATAACCACAATCTCTCCAGCAGAGGTCATTAGAAATCAGGTTTCTCCTGGCAAGTATCGACGGAGTATAATACCATCGTGTCAATAGTTTTAGGTGGGTTTCAATCAGGCTGACTCCTTGTGATGAATGGCCCGCCCATTTGAAGGCTTTAAGCCATTCAGACATGGTGATTTTTGAGTTTAGATCCTTTTCCCAATTGATAAGATGACATTTTCCCGTGTTTCTTAGGTTCCCTGTGAGTTCGTAGTAAAAAAGCCTAGTTGGGAATTTTTTATTTAGAGTATTCAGAAAGGAAAGAATTAAATCTGGGGCCTTCAGATCTCGCAAGTTATATAGCTGTAGGAAGGATGATACTTGTATATATCTGAATGCCTCGGTTTCAGGCAGGCTATGTTTAGATAATAATGCTTCGAAGGTAATTAGGGCACTCCCATTGAAGAGATCAGATACGTATGTTATGCCTTTTTTCTTCCAAGATTTAAGTTGTATGTTTGGTATAAAATACTCCAGAGTTTCCAGGGGTACAATTGTCAAGGGTTTGGTTGTGTTTTTGTTTGCGTTCTTCACTAGGTATGTCCAGGCGCCTATCGATGCCTCCATCGGTGGAGAGTTTTAGGGCATCTATATGATTCTTTAATCGTGGGAATGAGGCCCCGATAAGTGTTGCCAGCAACAGATTTTTTAAAGGTTTTTGTTTGTTGAATTCTATTTCTATTAAGGGCCAGTTAAGTTTTGGGTTGCAATGCACCCAAGGTAACATGTGGCTCAGCAAAGTGGATTTGTAGTACGATTCTAGGTTGGGGAGACCTAAACCTCCTTGGTGTCTGTTTAAGGATAGGGGAGATAGTGTTATTCTGGGTTTCTTGTTTTGCCAAATAAATTTGGAGAGTTGTCTCTGGAAACTGATTATAATTTGTTTAGGGATACGTAAGGGGAGTGTACGGAAGTAATGGAGGATTTTGGGTAGGATCAGCATTTTGTAAATAGAGACTCTACCCAGCCACGATAGCGGGTGTGAGAGTAGGTGGTCAAGCTCATTTTGAATATTTACCAGCAGTTGGGGAAAATTTGCCTGGATCAGGTCGGATGTAGGGAAGGAAAGGTGTACCCCTAAGTAAGGAATGGTTTTTTCCTGCCACAGGAATGGGAATTCTGATTGTAATTCTTTTCTTTGTTCACCACCAAGGTGTATACCTAAAATTTGAGATTTGTTAGAATTTAATTTGTAATATGAGATTTTGGAAAATTCAGAAATTGTCTTTTGGATACACCTTAAAGATTGGGAAGGGTTTGTCACAATTAAGAGAACATCGTCTGCGAATAGACTGATTTTGTGTTGCCTGCCTCCGGCTGGGATTCCAATTATATTTGGGTCTGTTCTAATCAGTTCAGCTAAAGGTTCCATTATCAGGGTGAATAATAACGGAGAGAGGGGGCACCCTTGCCGAGTGCCATTTGAAATGGGGAATGAATTGGAAAGTGAGCCGTCTACGAGAACTTTTGCTGAGGGATTAGTATATAAGGCTCTAATTGCGTTTAGGATATTACCCGTAAATCCAAATTTTTGAAGAGTGGCAAATGTGTAATTCCAATGCAGTCGGTCGAATGCTTTTTCAGCGTCCAAAGTGACCAGAACTGCTGGAGATTTTGTACATTCGAGCTTGTGGAGAAGATTTAGGATTCTCCTAGTCGCATCTGGAGCTTGTCTCCCTTTTATGAAGCCCACTTGATCTGAGTGGATAATTTCAGGTAAAATATTGAGGATCCTCTGTGCTAAAGTTTTTGCATATATTTTAATGTCACAGTTTAGGAGGGAGATAGATCTAAAGTTTGAAGGAGAGGTGGGTTCTTTACCAGGTTTGGGGATTGTCACTATTACCGCCTCCAGAGATTCTTTAGGGAAATATCGGTCTGAGATTCCCTGGCTGAAAGCTCGGGTCATATGATGGGCCAATATTTTAGAAAATTGCTTATAGTACTCATTGGAGAAGCCATCAGGTCCTGCGGCCTTTTGAGATTTTGAGGTTTTGATAGTGTTTAGAATCTCTGAGAGGTGAATAGGGCTGTTGAGTGATTTCAATTGGGATTCTGTTAAAGTGGGGAGTTGAGTGTTTTTTAAGAAGTTTTGGATATCTGTATCCGCTGGCTGGATAGTGTCTGCATCGTCTTTCAAATTATAAAGTCGCTCATAATATTGACGGAAGGAGTCTATAATCCGAGAAGGGAGGTATATTTTAATCGATAGGTTTGCAGGGTCGAGGATAAATGGTATTTTGGCTTTTTGTATCTGTTTTTTGACTAGCTTAGCCATTAGTTTGGAGGGTTTATTATTGGATGCATAAAAGGAGGCTTTGGAAGAGATCATTTCTCTATCGTAACTATTCATTAGTCTGGCCCTTAGTTCTTGTCTCAAGTTGAATAGTTCCGTATGGAAGGTCTCGGAAGGATTTGATAAAAGTTGGTTTTCCTTTTTGGATATCTGAGTCAGGAGTTTGTTGATTGTTTGGGTTTTTCCTTTTTATGTTGTGCTCCAATTTTAATGAGAACCCCTCTTATAACAGCCTTATGGGCATTCCATATTGTGAGCGGGGAGACATCGGGAGTGTCATTGTTTTTAAAATATTCTTCTAGAGCGGTTTGTATAGTAGAATTGTATTTAGAGAGCTTTAAGAGAAATACGTTATTTCTCCAGATTTTGGGTTTTCCCCCCATATTCTCCATTGCGATAGATATTGTTGTCGGTGCATGGTCGGACCATGACGATGAGCCAATTTTGGCGGATAAAATTTGGGGGAGGGTGCATCTGTTAACTAATATTAAATCAATTCTTGAGAAGGATCTATATCTAGGAGAGTAGTAAGAATACTCCCTGGAGGAGGCGTTTAGGCATCTAAAAGCGTCAAGTAAGGCTTGTGAAGGCTTGTGAACCCATGGTGCTAAGGAAGGAGTTGATCTTGAGGAGTCTAGGAGTTTGTCAGGTACCGCGTTGAAGTCTCCACATATAATAAGGTTACCCACCTCGCATCTCCTGATCTTTTTGATCGTTTTCTTTAAGAAGCGCACTTGTGCTTTGTTTGGGACATATAGATTTACCAGTGTGAAGGTTTTCTGATTTAGGGAGCCTGATAGGATCAAGTATCTTCCTCTCGGGTCTATTTCTTGATGCGTTATGTCTATTTGTAGTGTGTCTCTGAATGCTATCATTACTCCAGATTTCTTTTTTGTTGAAGAAGCTAGGAAAATTTTTGGAAATTTTTTGTGAGAAAGTTTTGGAATAGCAGAGGCTGCGAAGTGGGTTTCCTGTGCACATATAATATCAGCATTTGCGTTCAGGGCATCTTTCCATAGGGAGGATCTTTTAAAAGGTGAGTTTAGACCATTAGTGTTCCTGGAAAATATCGTGACAGGCATTATATTTTTATCATGTACATGCGGAATAATAGAGGTTTTTTTTTTTTTTTCTGGAAGAAAATTCAGATGAGCTTCAGCTTTATGTATAACTAAACAAAGAGAAGCTCGTAAACTGTAGACTATGCCTTAGTATGAAATAAACTTAGCCTAAAGAAAGAACTAGAACAAAAAAATTTCAGTAAATATTTGTAGATTGACCTGAAAGAAATAGTGGTGGTTAATTAACAGGGCAGAAGTCCTGTTCCGTATGGAGGGGGGGGATGGAAAAGTTTGCCTGGATATGAGCAACCGGGCGCACCTGTAATAGGTGTTATCTGGGTCCAGTTATGTAGGAATCAAATCATTTCTGGAGCCAGTCCTGGGGTTGTTTCCTTGGGATTCTTGAAGCCTGTTGCGGGCATTGTGGCGTGGACAGTCCTACGCCCCATTTTTTGAGCAGTTGGACTGCTTCTTCTGGTTTGGATATGACGTGAGTTGTATCTTCTTTCCGGATCAGAATCTTAGTGGGAAATCCCCATCTATAAGGAATGTTAGCCTGTCGTAGAGCTGAGGTGATTTCGGAGAATTTCTTCCTTTCCATCATAGTACCTTGAGATAAATCAGCATATAGACGTATGTCAGAAAAGGGAGATGGAAGCTGGTTTAATTTTCGTGCCGCCGACATTAGCACATCTTTTGTATGGTAAAAATGTATTCTGGCTATTATGTCTCTAGGCGTAGAGTCGGCTAAGAATTTGGGTCTAGGGAGCCTGTGAGCTCTGTCAATTATTAGATCTTGTATAGATGATTCAGGAAGAAGTGCTGACATAAGTTGGTTTAAGAATTTCGGAATCTCAGATGTTGCAATAGACTCTGGCACCCCTCGAAATTTAATGTTGTTACACCTATTTCTATCTTCTAAGTCAGCAAGTTTTGACTTAATTAGGTTAACTTCATCAGCCAGGTCATAATGCGCGTCTATTAACGAATTGTGAGATTGGGTGATTTCTCCCATCTTATTTTCCGTGTGAGCTACACGTACTCCTATAGCATCTATTGTGGCAGTTAAAGATGCATTCAGGGATAGAAAGCTTGTATGAAAAGAGTCACTTAGTGCCACCATCATATCCTTAATGAACGCTTCGGAAGCTGGTTGTGAAGAAGATGGCAAAGACTTTATATAATCTCTCACTGAGGGAGATTGGTTAGAAAGAAGCTCTGTTGCTTCATTTCTGGGCTTTTGTTTCAGAGGGCTGAGTGATGGAGAGTTGTTTTTCTCTCCTTGAGGGGAAGATGTCGGCGCCATCTTGTTTGCGGAGTGGGAGTGGGGGCTGGAGCGTTTTCCCGTGTTTTTAGTGTTGTTCTGTGTTGGGGACCTGGTATCAGCACTCACTTCTGCTGATCTTCTCTCTGGTGAGGATCTGTTGGGAGAATCGGAAGCTGCTCTCTCGTTCTCTCCTTCCTCTGGTGGCATAGCAGAGGCGAGCTGGGTGTGCAGCGCTTCGGAGCGCGGGACCTCCGCTATGGAGAAGAAATCATCCAGGCGCCGTGGCTGGGATCAGGAGGCTCTCCGCCGGGACATCTCTTCAGACAGCTCAGGTGAAGAGGCTTTTGTGAAGGTTTTCGGGGACTCAAAAGTGGTTTGGAGTAGCTTGCAGGTACGGTCCGGTACGGAGCTCTGGTTTCACACCGCCATCTCCTTGCTCGTTCAGGCCACGCCCAAAATTGTCCAGTATTCTTGACTCACTGGCCCAGTAGCGACATTAAGATCTTGACTCTCCTAAAATGGTCCTGTAGAGTATCATAGAAATTTCTAATAAGCCTGAGGCTCTGCACACATGCACATATTCTATATTGATAGAGTGTGGGCATTCAGAACCACTTCTTATGGTGGTCCCAAGTCTATTAATGGTCCATTGCATCTAACTCCTTAGCTGTTTTCATCTCTACTTACTACTCTGCAGCAGTGACACAAAGATTGTCATTGTACTTATAAAACATAGCTTCATGATCTAACCATTGTCACTAGTACTGAACATCAGGGCTTAATAGTTATAGTATCTCAACATAACTGATGAGCACAAAAATTTGGTTTGATATAGTTCAAACTGAACCAGAAGACCACCAAATCCACTAAAATTGGTGAATAACTCTGTTTAAGAGACATAAAAGCCCTGTATAACACTATCATAGTGTTATACAGGGGTTTTTAGCCCATAGACAGAGTTATATGACAGTATTCAGGACTAGTGTTGAGCAAACTGAACCAGTAAAAACCTGTTTCTTGTAAAACTTTGCTAAAGCTTGGTTCGGGATTGTGCAGAACCAAACTTTCCGCAAATTTCAACCCAAAACAGGGTTCTACTGATTGAGTTCATTGAACAATACTCAACACAATTTAGAATAGTGACATGTTACGTATATTTCTTGTGACATGGATATAAATCTGTGCCATATAGACTATAGCATGGATCCCCATTAAAAGCAATAGGATGCAAATTTCACCATGGACTTCATGTGGAATCGACACAGATTCCAGGTCAAATTTGTGTCGAAATCTGCCATATGAACCTAACTTAAGAGAATTTGACAATGTTCATCCAATGTTTTTGTACCAAATAAAGAAATCACAGATATGACATAATGTTTGTTTTATAACTAAACTGACTCCATGAAGCAAACCTCAAACAAATGAAAAGTAAATGATTTTAATTAATGACATATCTGTTGTGGATCAAATAGAAGAAAAAATTCTGTAACCACCAAGGTGATCCCTTTAAAATATAACCTTTATTAAATTAATTAAAATATATAAAGCCCCAAAGACACACACAACGAGAAAAAACAAAACAACATATATCATTGATACTACTAGTCCTATGGACGTAGAATATTGTGGCTATTTACCCCTTACAAGGACTAGTGAGGATAAAACTGGGAGGTACGCGAATGGACCAAATTGGTCTACGTTATATACCTATAAATGGCCAACTAGGACCTAGATACAATGTTACTGGATGGCTGGATGAAGTAGGACCCAGTTAGAATCAATTTAATGTATCTACAGGTACCTCCACAAGCCTGAAAAAAGGTAGAGCAAGAATGCTGGCTGATTGATAATTGAAATAACCAGTCTCCAAAGAAACCAGGCCTGTTAGGGTAAGATGAAAACTCTGCAAAATAGAGGCCCCTAATCTTACGTCCAAAATATGTGATGGACAGGAGAGTTTTGAATACGGTAAGTATGAGATGGTTCGAATTCAATAAGAACCAAAAATTTGGTTGCAATAAAGATAGTAAATTAATAGGTTCGACGCGTTTCCGTCATGTGAATGACTCATCAGGAACCTTTTATTGAATAAGTCACGTGTGTTGAAACTCCTCCTTAACACTAACGCCAAATTGGAACACTCATGCCAAATGGGCTTAAGACAAAGTATGTTAGTGGTTTGACTGTATATTTTCTCCTGGTGTGTTAGGGAATACCTGCATATTTTCTCTAGATGTGGTTGAGAACAACTTGTCACACTAACCACTACCTCTACACCAGCACCTGAAAGTGCTGCAACAAGGAAGATAGATAAACCACAGAAAGGGGTGTACAGCGAGGTGGACCACACTAAATCAACCTAGTGGTCTCATCAGGCTAACGTAACACCTCTAAAAATTAGAATCTTATGAGGATCTTGAAAAAAATATAGTGCCAGGAAAAAATGGCCTGGACTCTTAGATAGATAACCAAGACACTCCTGTATATCCCTGCCTAAGATCAAAATGGTTGCTGAGGCATAATGCATAGGATAGGATCTAAATAGGAAGCGATAGTATCACTACTGAGATCATAGAATAATGCCTCTAAGATAGCAGAGAACAAGATTGTGGCAGCCTCTCCAGCCCAGACTGGAGAGCAATGAGGGTGGTAGGTTAGTGTGTCCATTAAATAGCACCCAACAGGTAACACCCACAATGGGTGTGGTGTCATACCACCAATCATTGGATAAAGGGGCAGAACCGGTCCACCCAGAATGGGGTGGGACTATAAGAATAACTCCTACAATGAGGACGATCAGTAATTAATACAGACCTGGTAAAGTGCAAAACACGGTTAGAATGTTCCTATCTAACTAATCCTTACCAAATAATAAAAACCTCCTGAGTATTAGATGCGGCGATCGCCTAAGTAACGGCTAGAGGGCCGTACCATGCTGGATGAGCATCCCAGCATGATGATGCGCCCCACTTGATTGACGTCAGCACGTGCGGGCTTGATGACGCGACGCAGCGCTTGTTGTTATGGTGATTAAAGCGCCGGCTCCAGAGGGCCGTACCATGCTGAAAAGTTCAAAAAGGGTAAAGAACGAAATGTACCGAAAAACACAAATCACTAACCCGATCCTGTTATATTTGGGTTATATTTTAAAGGGATCACCTCAGTGATTATATTTCTTTTTTCTGCTGATCTCCCTGCTTCAGTGATTTGAAGAAAAAATTCTGGGATCACTCAATGCTGAAGAAAAAGAAATATTCAAAAACGTAATTACTCAAAAACTATTACGTTGGGTATATAGAATCAGTTCACAACTTAGTCAAGAAGATAATAAAGACTATAATACAATGGTATTCCCCATTAGTATTAATATCAGTGGAACTAGATATTTTTTCCCATAGAGTCTCACTCACTAATAAGTCACATGCTAATTGGTACAAGGTTTTTAATAGCTAAAAAAAGAGAGGTGTTAAAGTACTTTCAAGCCATTCAAGAAGTAGCGTATAGAGTAAAGTGGAATAAGATGGAGAGCTTAAAAGGGATGTCTTCGGACAGGCTTTACCTGTCATCCTAAGAGTCTATTGGTTCCATTGAAATAAATGGAGTGGTGTGCATGCATAGCTACCACTGCCACATACTTTGGGACAAGCCGTGGCAAGTCTCCCTGGATGGCAAGCGAAACCTGTTGCGAGACATCCTCTTAAGGCCTTACACACATAGTTAGATTTTTGATTCGGAATACGGGGCTGGCGTGTAAGGGCAAAATGTGTGTATAGACTATATTGGGAGATAGGTATGTGTTAATACTGAAAAGAATTGAGTAGGCTGATTAAATCTTGTCTTGAAGTATTTATTTTGCTATTTGTTGGCTGTAGGTAAAGGGGTATAAGGAGGGTTTATGTTTAATTCAGATTTGTAGCATGAAGCATAGTCGCTCATGAACAAGGTTTGTTTTTTTTTCTTCAGCCATTCAAACTCCACACCATAGCGCAGGAGTTTAAAAGAATAGTGGGAAGATCGGTCTTGCACTAGAGCAGGTCCTACTTTTTCTCATCCGTGAAAACAAAAACACTGATATCAAATGAAATGAATGATTTTGTTGTGTCCCGTTATGCGGCCATGATAATATGATGATATCATGGCTGCATGACGGGACTAAAACACGTTCATGTGTTTAAGCCCTCAGCTAATTGCTGCGATAGTTACACAAGTTAATGAGTGGGAATGAACCATCATATGAATTTTCATTCAGCCAGTCTTCGGGTAATGTAAAAGGGCCTTTGTAGTGATATTTTAATTGCGCACAATAAATTAACATTCAAGCTTTTTGAAAACAATTTTTAAGGATTAGATTAGAGATGAGCGAGCACCAAAATGCTCGGGTGCTCGTTACTCGAGTCGAACTTTCAGTGATGCTCGAGACTTCGTTTCGAGTAACGAACCCCATTGAAGTCAATGGGCGACTCAAGCATTTTTGTATATGACTGGTGCTCCGCTAAGGTTTTCATTTGTGAAAATCTAAGCAAATCACCAAAGTCATGTAAAAAACACAGAAATGGATAGGGCAGGCGAGGAGCAACATGCAGGGCTGCATTTCGGGCTCCGAGGTCTCACTATTAAGCCACAATAGTGGCAAGAGTGAGACCCCCCCCCCCCCCCCCCGCACTGTCAGCATAACGATCGTTCTCCTCTGCCACAGCTGTAACAGCTGTGGCAGAGAAGAACGATGTTAGCCCATTGAATTCAATGGAGCCGGCAATACAGCCAGCGCCATTGAAAGCAATGGGCTGCCGGCGAGCGTGGGATGAATTTTCGGGAAGGGCTTAAAAACATAAGCCCTTACCTGAAAAAGAAAGATTTTAGTGTAAAAAAGAATAAAAATGCAGGCATTCTCTTCAATGGAGCTGCTGCTGCCGGCGACTCCATTGAAGACAATGGTCCGCTGGCACACCTGAATTCTTTTTCAGGGAAGGACTTTACATATAAGCCATTCCCTGGCAATGAATTAAAAGTAATTTAAAAAACAAAAAAAATAGATACTCACCTCCCTTCATCTGCCGGGGCACAGCCGCGTCTTCTCCTGCTGTCCCCTGCACTGTGGTGCTGAACTGCTGTCATTCAGCTGAGAGCTGCGCTGAGCCAATCAGAGGCAACACTCACTCACCCATTCATGAATTCATGAATGGGTGTGAGTGAGATTTGCCTCTGATTGGCTCAGCGCTGAGCCAATCAGGGGCATGTCTGACTCACACCCCCTTCACACCCACTGCAGGCCAGCCGCGCTGAACTCCGTCTGCCGGGACAAGGTGAGTATATATATATTTTTTATTTTTACACATTTCTGGATGAATTGCATGGAAGGGCTTATATATTTAAGCCCTTCCCGACAATTCATCCCGCGATCGCCGGCAGCCCATTGCTTTCAATGGAGCCGGCTGTATTGCCGGCTCCATTGAATTCAATGGTCAGTGCTCGTTTAATCGAGACGAGTACCGCGTGGTGCTCGTCTCGAGTAACGAGCATCTCGAGCACCCTAATACTCGAACGAGCATCAAGCTCGGACGAGTATGCTCGCTCATCTCTAGATTAGATCTAATAGTCAGGCGTTATGGTGTTTGCCACTGAACAACATAAAATGCAGATATACAAATCCCATTAGCTGAATCCCGTATGAAACCAAATGCATGTGCCATTTCTTAGCATTCATTATGTATCTCTAAGAATTTCCATTTCACCTCCTATTTGATAATTCATTTAACTTTCAGTTGGGAATTTCCACCTGGCCATCCTGTTGTACTGTACAACATCGTGCACAGCAAACTGTATTGTAAAGGCTAGAACTGTTTATCTAGAAAATATGTGAATGGGTTATGGACAGCTGAGCCACCATCTGTTTTTATGTTTATAGAATTGCTACAGAAGCTTAAAATAGATTTTTCCAACCCAAAGACAGTAATGAAGATTTGTTTTCGCGAAATCATTCTTGATTTAACAATATGGGGAAAGTTGCTTTAATGACTAATAAAACTGTTCTTTCTATGCTTTGGGAAAGCATTTTTTCCATATATTTTAGGATATGTAGCTGATTTCAAGGTATAGAAATGAACAAACCCTTAAAAGTGCCTATATACGCTACTGCCATTCCAAGGTAACCACACGCAGATTGTCACTATTTGCTGAGCTGCATGAGAAACAATGGAAAGTCCAAGTGTTGGCCAACAATTAGTGATAATCCGTATGCAGTTACCACAATTTGGCAGTAGGACGCATGCTCTAGCTAAAGTTATTAATGCACAGTACTTGTCAAATAATTGTCCTCCATGTTGGGAGCAAATAGCAAAGTCAATAAGGGGCACCAAAGCCGTGAAATAGTATCCCTCCCCCCATGGAAAAGTCATCTCCATTACTGGATTTGTGGCTGGTTGTTGCAGCATGTCATAGTCTTGGCAAGATAAGTTTAGACTGCAAGAGGAACATTGGACCAGCTGCACTAAGGCAATGAAGATGTTAAAATACTTACAGCACTTTATTGTAACCTTTTAATGGCTGAGCCAAATTTAAAATTAATGACCACAGAAATATGTTATATTTATGCCTCCCAGCATTCTGACAGCTGTTTAAGGTATTTTTGTGGGATGTCTTGTAGGTTTCTTTTAAAATATTTGGTGATAATTGTAAGTTGATGTTTAAAAAATATTGATTTTTTTCAATGACAGAATACATTTAAAATGCAATTCTAGATAGTTTTTTTAATTTAGCAGTTTTACGCAATTTATCATTTACTAGTTATTAGTTAACAGAATAACTTTATTATAAGTGTCATTGCAAGTTTGGAAAATCCAATGAAACCGAAAGTTCTTAGGCCTTAAGACATAGGAGCTTGGAGGAATGTAAACTCCTCTGAGTAAGTTACATCATGTTGTCTTCTATTATTATTGTATCATCATTATGCATTTTCCTGAGTGCCGGTTTCTATATTTTTCTCTTGCCATTTGGTTTATGTTCCCCAAGACCTACTGGATCTTTGGCTATGACATGGTGTCCTCCTAATTGAATGTCACAGAGTGACAAGAGAAATTCTAACTACACTGGTATTCACAGAAGACTAACTTGGTCCTGAGTGTAATGGCAGACCGCATTGTTATGTGGGATCCCTTGCCCCAAGTAAAGTGAATGCTCTGAGCCACATCAACGTTCATTTTATTTATGGTAGAAATGCACAAAAAAACCACAAAAAATATATAGTTCCTCTGCGCTCATGTGAAACCAAAATGATTCGTTTTTAAGGGCATTCCTCACATGAGAAAAGAGGGAGAGGAGGGATGCTTCTTAAAGGTGGTCCCTAGAAGACCCTCTCCCACAGTCACAAGCCAGTTTGTAGCCCAATATAGATTATTGGTAGAGATGACCGAACCTACTCGGCCACGCCCCATTTTCGCCCGAGCTCTGCGATTTTCGAGTACTTCCATACTCGGGTGAAAAGATTCGGGGGGCGCCGTGGGTGAGTGGGGGGTTGCAGCGGGGAGTGGGGGGGGAGAGGGAGAGAGGGCTCCCCCCTGTTCCCCGCTGCTACCCCCCGCTCTGCCACACCTCATGCTGCTGCATGGGAGCTAGTATCGCTGGCTCACAGTGGGGAGATTGGAGGAGAGTTCTCTCCTCATGCTCTCCTGCCCCTCTCCATTGACTTAACATAGCGGACGTTCAGTACTAAACAGCTACTATTTACACTGAGCGATGATCATTCAGCTCATCACCCATCGATTATGCTGCATAAGCGATGGACGATGAGCTGATCGCTCATTGTAAATAGCAGCCGTTTAGTACTGAATGGCCGCTATGTTAAGTCAATGGAGAGGGGCGGGGGAGTGCAAGGACAGAAATCTCCTGCAGCCTCCCGCCCCCTGCTGGCTGCTCTGTGAGCGAACCAGTGCTACTAGCTCCCATGCAATAGCACAGGAGCAAGGACACAGAGGGACGAGTGTCGGGCATCGTTTGCCCGACATTCGACCCGTCTAAATGGACCTTAACTTGACCAATATAATCTTCTAGTCTTTATATATTACATTTTTGAAGATATTTTTGGTATTAAGGTAATAATATGTTATCTTTGCTTCTATTTTTAACTAGCTTCTATAATCTGATACATCATCCTAACTTCTCAGCAAAGATATAGAAATGCCAGACTCAAGGCTTATTTGTGGAAAAAAAAGTATCATCACAACTAGAGATGAGCGAGCGTACTCGGAAAAGCACTACTCGCTCGAGAAATTTGCTTTATCCGAGTATCGCTGTGCTCGTCCCTGAAGATTCGGGTGCCGCTGCGGCTGACAGGTGAGTCGCAGCGGGGAGCAGGGGAGAGCGGGCGGGAGAGAGGGAGAGAAAGATCTCCCCTCCGTTCCTCCCCGCTCTCCTCTGTAGCTCCCCGCTCCGTGCCGGCACCCGAATCTTCAGGGACGAGCACAGCGATACTCGGATAAAGCAAATTACTCGAGCGAGTAGTGCTTTTCCGAGTACGCTCGTTCATCTCTAATCACAACGTATAATCTGAGTAAAACATTGTTTTCAGTGATGGTATGAAACAGATATCGCAAAAAAGCTTTTTGAAAAGGGTTACCTTATTCATCTGTTGACTTTGGATAAAAGCTGCTAACCCCATTTGGCTACAATATGTTGTCAGTTAAAATTCTGCATTGCTTTGTGTGTACCTTAGAGGCCAACTGGAATACAATTCTCTTTCCTAATTTTGGTGTATTTTGAGAAATATTGTGAGGATATAGTCAACCATATGTAATACACATGTCCATAATAAACCTTAGAGAATCAGAAAGGAATTTAGTAGTTATAATTAATCAAGGAGACGCTCTATAAATATCTTCCTGAATTTCATCTCTTGTGGATACAGTGTTGTAAGTATTTGTTTTATCATATTCAAATTTGACAGCTGATTATTAAGGACACAAGTTGTTTGGGGCATTTTGGAGCTATTCTTTGCTTATATGCATGTCAGTTTTTCTAGCATACAGTTTTTCCATATGCAATGTTTCATCCACACCTAATTGTAGTCATGATAAAGTCTTCTGTCTTTGTCAAGTGTATTCTATGTAACTATTTAGTAAAATGATCTAAGCTTTGTCCCTCTCTCCAATGACCCATTAGCATTTGTATGTTATATTTCTCTATACGTGACCCCTACACAATTGCAGAACTTCCTGAGTATAGAATGGTTTTGTTGCTTTTATATGAATAGCCTGTTAAACCATTGGTCATTGATATTGGATAAGAATTAATTGTAGCTAGGAGTACAGTGCACTGAAAACATTCAATGTAGTATTACAATTACTACTAATAGTAGTTGTAGTAGATAATCCATACAACACAACTAACAACCTTACTAGGGCACAGCTATTCTTTATAGTATAGCATGTTGGGATGCAAAATAATTTCCAGATCTACTTCTATATCATAAAGGTGAGAGCCATGATCAACAATGCTTAGGCTGGGTTCACACTACACTTTTCTACTATGTTTGAGTGTATATCTGAGAGCTACTGACTAGGGATGATCAAACTAAAACCTATAGAACAAAAATTTGAGCTGAACATTGTAAAAACTTTTGCTCAGCCAGAATCCAAACCTCAGACCATTTGTTTCTTCCAAATGAGAAGCTCATAAACCCCCTAAAAAAAAGTATGGATACTTCTAAAAGGGATGGTGGTTTGAGAGGGTTCAATGGATAGAGCCCATTAGCTAGCACTGTTGGGATGCTAAGTTCAAATCTCACCAAGGGCAACATGGAATTGGAAACTCCATGCAGATGTTGTCATTGGTCAGATTCAAACCTAGGACTCAAGCATTGCAAGGCAACAGTTTTAACCACTAAAACACCATGATCTTTCTTTCTTATCAGGAGGAAGTGAAGAAACATAAAGGGGAGATAAAAACACTATGCAGATGTTGCCATTGGTCAGATTTGAAATTAGGACAAGGCAACAATGCTGAATCCCCACTATACTATTAGACAGTGTTTAATACTTGCTTTAGAAGTTTTTTTAAGAACTTCTGGTTCAGTTCAAACTAGTTTGTACCGAACCAAACTTTTTGATGAAATTTGGCAAATTGGCCAACCGAACTTTTGAAAGGTTTGCTCATTGCTACTTCTGACATACATCCTAACAATGTTGATAGAAATCTACAAATAGATGGAGGCCAAAAGAGTGTATTTTGGGTCTTTATTCAGCAGGTACTACTTAATTGTTTTGTTTCAGAATTGTTTTTGTTTCAGAATTGTTTGACTTTTCAGTTGATATAGGATTACGAAGATATCGAATTTATTTGTTTTTTTCCAGGTTTTTCCAGTTCTGTACAATAAAGACCCTTTTTGGAAGATAATTTGTTGTTGTCATCACTGCATTCAAGGACTCAGAACTTTTTAATTTTACATGGATGAAGCTATGTAAGGGCTTATTTTTTGCATTACCAGCTGTAATTTTTATTGGTACTATTTTGGGGTACATATGACTTCTTTGGGCAATTTAATTGTCCATTTTGGGAGACAAAATAATCATTTTATCTAATTTTTGTAATGGTTGCATATAGGATGAAAAGTGCGTTCACAGTTTATTGTATTGGTCATCAAAGGATTCAGCAATATCAAGCATGCTTTTTTAATTCAGATTTTCAACGGAAAAAAAAGTGCAAAATAGGTTTTGTATTATTATCTTGGATATCATTTTGTCCATTTTTTTATCCTTTTTAACAACGTGCCCTTCCTCGCGTGTTTCACTTTATGTCATAATAACTTTGGAATGCTATTACTTATTCAAATGATTCAGATGAGAGTGTTTTTTCATTACACATTTTACCTTATTTTTATAGTAAATTTTGGTTTGTATGTTTTGCATTTATTTAAAAAAGTTTATTTAAGAATCTAAAATTTTGAGAACATTTGATGAAATGAGCATTTTTCAAAGTTTGACAATTTCTGCTTCTACTACAGATAGTAATACCACACGAAATAGAATAATATTTACTATTTGGCCACATTATGTCAGCATAACTTTTTAACTTTCCTGTTTACTTTTTCTGGACGTTACAATGCTAATAAACATAGCATCAATTTTTCAAATTTGGAAGAATATTTTCTAACTCAATTTTTTCCCAGCCATCTCAAGCCTGGAGCCTATGCTGATTGGTCCCTTGGCAAAGCCTTGTGATCTCAGCTGTCATCAGACACTAAGATCACAGAACTCCTACACAGTGGAGGGAGCTCTAGGGGATTCTCTACAAGAACAGGTATTTCCAGTAAAAACATAATTCCATAGACTACTACCTAGCAGAATTTTTGAGATTGAGATGTGTTGATTATGTGCTTCAGCATTTAGAAAATTGAAGTAGTGTTCCCTAAACTGGACTTGCAGAATTTAAAGAACTTTCTGAATGTAACAGAACTTCAAATTTCCTAACATCAAAAGAATTTGAATTATTTATAGAAAAGCATGGATGGCATCAGACAGTTAGACCATATGTTAAACCATATGATAGATTCCACAGCATGATATAAAATTCTTTCAGTTTATATGATACATCTGGATATATCTAAAATCCCTTATAATTTATAAGTCTGCAGCATCTGGTCATCTACAGTCAATCTTGGTTTCCTTGACACTTGCAACTTTTTTTATCTTTTCTTCAGGTAAAAGAAAGTATGAGGAAAAAGTAACATAAGTTATAGATAATAGCTTTACAGTCAAATCCAGACATATTAAAGGGGTTCTAGAAAGAAATAGACATATTACACTTAATATGTGTGCCCTAACTTCTTGATATGTAATCTATGGTACCCATGTACTGGTCTTTACATGACTGTGTGATGAAGAGAGGTTGTATGGTCACTTACATACAGCTCAAGGCTATTATGAGGGGTCTGTAGGGTAGGCACTAGCAGACATTTAAGGTACCATTGGGAGGGACATGCACACAGTGTGTGCATGTACTCCCAGTATGAATCCAAATTAGAATAGCAAAATTGAGCAATCTAAGCTAATTTGAACAAGATATGGCCATTAGTGTTAGACCATCCAGGGCCAGGATTTCAAAAGCTGACAACCATGTGACAACCAAATGGGTGCTGAGGAAGATGTCAAGAGTCATTCTGACAAACAGGCAGTACACAATTAAAGGGGTTGTCTCGCGGCAAACCTCAAAATTTTACCTTACCCCATTCCCCCTGTCACCCCCTGGCATAAAATAGCAAATTAAAGCGTTTTTTAAACCGCTTGCTACTCACCGATCCGATGAAATAAGGACTTTAAAAAATCTTCTCCCAAAGATGGCCGTCGGTCCTTTCCCAGGGATGCATTGCGGTTTTCTCCCATGGTGCACCGCGGGTCTTCTCCCATGGTGCACCATGGGCTCTGTGCGTTCCATTGCCGATTCCAGCCTCCTGATTGGCTGGAATCGGCACACGTAATGGGGCGGAGCTACGATGACGACGCGGTGACCAGCTCTCCGGCACGAGCGGCCCCATTCACCAGGCAGAAGCATGGACTGCGCAAGCGCGTCTAAAAACGCCAGAAGACATCAGAATTAGACAGATCCATGGCGACGGGGACGCTAGCAACGGAGCAGGTAAGTGAATAACTTCTGTATGGCTCATATTTAATGCACGATGTACATTACAAAGTGCATTAATATGGCCATACAGAAGTGTATAACCCCACTTGCTTTCGCGAGACAACCCCTTTAAGGAAATTGAAGCCACTTACCACCTTGGGGCACCAACTAAAGAGTCTGAATGCACACGTCGTGATTTATTAGCACAGAGGAGCTCTAACAGCAGACACCCAGTTCCCGTGCCACTGATGTCTTAGGGCCTATTGCACAAAGTTGATCTAACATCAAGTAGAAAAGCATTGCACTAACATGGTTGTGTCTTGGATCTCAGATCAATTTGATCCCACAGTTTTGGTAGATCAAATTCATTGATGTAGGTGCAACTGATGAAATCCAAGATGGCAGACTAGGCTGATAGCCTGATAAGCTTTTCCTGGTGAAATTACACCCATGTTTCCTGCTGATAGCAGTCATGTTTTTGCTATAGCTATGATTACGGAAAGGTCACTTGACTACAGTGACCAATCAACATGTGCAATACATTTAGGAGCTTGGTGGAAGCTTTAATCTCAGATCAGGTGAACTTGGTTTTGCTAAAAAACTGTTGGTGCAAAACTTTTGCCTTAAACCAAACTGAAAAACTAATCGTAATTTAGCTAGTCAAGGATTAAGAGCATTGTTAGTGCAACCAGCCCTCCATGAAACAGAGAGGCAAGACTCCACGGGCAAAAGAGTGCAAAAATGTGATCACTGAACAGTGAAAATGCATTACCTGTCATATTAATTCAGATTCCTGTTGTACCATGATGGAAGGGTCATTAGGAATTAGGTGAAAGCTTCATGAATCAATGAACCTTTCTTGTCAGGTGTCAACTGCTTAAGCTGATGAGAGAGGTATAATATATATATATATATATATATATATATATATATATATATATATATATACACATATACAAACACTCTCTGTCAAAAAAATCAAGCACCTAGAAGAAGTTGTCGTTTTGCTGCAAAACAAGGCATTCAGTTGTATCGATATGCAGATATGCCAATGATTAGAGTTGTGGCATGATTATATCAGCAGTTTTGCCACCTAATGCTCTAAAGTGGTTTCATCCTTGGGGAATAAAAAGGCTCTAAGAGGCTACTTATATAAAGCCGGCCTCTTTTTCTTCTTGTGTAGAGATTGTTGACCACTAGATGCCTGTATGATGCAAATGAAAAGTTTGAGAGGGGGGCGAATTATTGAAAAGTGAAAAGCTGGATGGTTGTATTGATGAATTGCCTGCGCCCTAGGCCATTCTGACCAGGCTGTTAGGAGCTGTTGTGATGAATGGATGCATGTGGGCACCAATACTAGGCAACTGGGCTCAGGACACCCTTGACAGACGACCAATAGAGAGGATCATCTGACAAGCACAAGCAGCTTCAACTGTTTCATTGTTCACCATCCAGAGACAAGTGGCACCATCGTTACAGGCCCCTGTGTCTGTTAGAACTGTTTCTAGGTCCTTGCCCATTACATGTACTGCCTTTGACACTCAATGTGACCTCTGTTTGCAGTGGTGTTGTGAACGACAAAACTGGACTGCTATGGATTGGAACTGGGTTGTCTTCAGCAATTAATCCAGGTTTAGTTTTAGCACTAATGATGGCCATATTCATGTCTGGAGACCTAGGGGTGAGCACCTCAATATTCTCTATGCTATGGAGCAGTACACTGTCCCCACTGCTAGTGTGATGGCCTTTGGGGGCTATCACATATTACAGTCGGTCACCCCTAGTAGAGATATGAGGGATAATGGCAGCTCAGCAATATGTTCATGGCATCCTTCAGCCACATTTCATGGTGGGCTTTCAAGAAGCATTTTCCAACAGGATAAGGCTCAGCTGCACACAGCAAAGTTGTCACAGGAATGAATACCTCCTTAACACTGCCATACTTCCATGGCCTGTCATCAGATTTATTGCCAATAGAACATGGGACCATTTGGGATGCCAACTTTGACAGCTTTTGAGTTTGCACAATCTAGAGCCTCGGTAACAGGAAATGTCTCTTTCTCTGGTGAGAAACCAGACTTTTCTCTAGAATGGGAACCAATTTGAGACGGGCTAAGCCAGATTTTATTGAACACTATCACCTGGATACAAATTACCTCATTAAAGGCCATTTTCTATGACACAATTATCATGCAAATAATCATTAGATCAAGTCGTTTGCACAATAATTGTTAGGTGTAAGTGAATGCAGGGAAAGAACGATTAGTGATAAATCATTAGATTATTGATGATCAGATCTTTCATGCAGACCTGAAAATCGCTATTTGTCTGCCACTGCATTGTTTGGTATAATATAGGCGCTGCTCGATTTGCCAAATAGAAAGAAGTGGCAGAAGGGTTGACTAGAGGTGTGGTTATGTACAAATGAGCAATCCAAACTACTCAATTTGTTTTCAGTATACATATATGCCTAGTGAATTATATACAATCGCTCTGTGACCCATGGTTACATGCTCATTCCAATATATCATGCTATGTAAAAGGGCCTTAACAGCTCAGAACACAGGAAATATCCTCTCCCTGTTCACTTTCTTGAAATGTGGCACCTAGTTGCATAGAATGCCACTACAGTGGCTTCTCCACCACAATTATATATATTGATTAACGATAAAACCACTGACAGGTGAAGTGAACAACAATAATTGTCTTGCTGTAATGGCACCTGCAAAGAGGGGGCAGGGTATTGTTAGGCAACAAATGAACAGTTTTTGACATTAAAGGGGTTGTCCCGTGACAGCAAGTGGGGTTAAACACTTCTGTATGGCCATATTAATGCACTTTGTAATATACATCGTGCATTAAATATTGTCCATACAGAAGTTATTTACTTACCTACAGGGGGTCCCCCCTGTGCTGGCGTCCCCGTTTCCATGGCGCCGACCAAACTTCTCCTCTGGTCGCAGGAACAGTCGCGCTTGTGCACTGAAGATTCCTCTTCTGGATGGTCCGGCCTCACGAGCTGCGTCCTGGCTCCTCCCTCTTCTCCGCATCATCACATAGCTCCACCCCATCACGTGGTGCCGATCAGCCAATGAGGTGGCTGTAATCGGCAGTGGAGCTCAGACTGGAGAAGAACATCCACGATGCACCATGGGAGAAGACCCGTGGTGCACCGTGGGAGAAGACTAGCGGTGCACCTTGGGAAATGATGGCAGCCATCTTGGAAGAAGAATTTTATAACTTCATAAAACTGCTTCATGGTGAGTAGAAACGCTCTATACAAACGATTTACATGGGTAGTTTGTGATGTTTGCTGAACATGGGGGACTGAGCTGTGAAAAAATTTTCATTTTGGCCGCGGGACAACCCCTTTAATATGTTTGAAGCAAGAGAAATGGTCAAGCATAAGGATCTGTGATGGCTAGATGACTGCGTCAAAGCATCTTTGCAACAGCAGGTCTTATGGATGTTCCCCATATGCAGTGCATAGTACCTACCAAATGTGATCCAAAGAAGGGCAACTAAAGAACTGGTGACAGGGTCATGAGTGAGTGAAGGCTATCCCTTAAATCATGCACTGAGCAGGGGGTTGAACCAGATGACCCTGGAGGTCCCTTCCAATGCCTACCATTCTATTATTCAATGAAGCCATTTGGTTCATACCTACAGAGGAGCTACTGTAGCACAATGAAATGTATGATTGTCCATCCAATTATTATACCCAGAGTTACCTTACCACTATGTTTTCAAGACCTTAAAAAATATTGTAATAAGTATTTACTATCCTTAAATCAAGTTTATGAGAAGAGAGAGTTACTGGAACTACGTAAGTTGTTTGATAACATTATAATAGTGTGGAACATAACATTTACAGTTTGTTTCCCTAAAGATGCTGAAGTTATTTTGTTTGTCTTCCAATTTGATCTACATAATCTTCCACATGTATTTGAATAGGAAAACTTCTATCACATAAGTTTCTTGTATACATCCACATTACTGCCTCATTTACTTAAATTAGGAGGATTAAAACTTTGTAAACAAACAGATTAGTTGTAGTTTGGATGTTACTGTCTGTTTAAACTGTTTATTAAGCCCAGAAATTTTTCCAGAGCCTCTATGTATCTGGTGTCATTTCTACAAACTTATACAAATATGCATTGCCAACACAACATTAAATTGGGAGGGGGGAATGCTGTAAATCAAAGTAGACATCTGTCTTGATATGAGGTACGCTTTAGTGGAATGTGCATCATTAAAGGTGTATTCAAGACTTTTGCTATTGATGATCTATCCTCAGGATAGGTCATCAATAGTTGATTGGAGGGCCTCTGCCACTTGTGATCCCTGTGCTCAGTTGATCCTCTTGCCAGTTGTCAGTACAGCGGGGCCAGATGTCGTCATCAGTGGTCAGGTCCGGAATCCTAATCAACTGCTTCACTCTTATTAAAATCAATGGGAGTGATGCCTCATTTTACACTTCTGACTCTGACCACAGTGACCACAATGAGGAGCTGGAAGTGTAATAAGAGAAATTGTCCCTATTTATTTTAATGGGAGTGAAGCCGTCTATTATACTTCCAGCCCTAACAGCCAATGGCAACATCCACGGCACTAATAGCAAGCTGAAGGATGGGCTGACTGGTTGGGATCCTGAGTGGTGGACTCTCACTGATCAGATATTGATGACATACTCATCAATTGTTAAAGGTTTGATAACCTCTTCAATAATTCTCATCTACTGATGCTTAATTCTTTGTAAGAGAGGTGATCAAAAGACCATCTGTGGTCTAGAAACGCGTATTCAGTCTTTTGTGAGCTCCTGTATTTTTATGGCACAAGAATCTAAATAAAGCAAGAAACTACTTCACTGGAATTTGAGCTATCTACTTCTCTTTTTGGATTTAATTCTTTGTAACTCTGGTGATAAGTTTTTGGCTTTACCCAGAAAGAAATGAGATAGGAAGATGAAACTTTACATTTATTCCACATACTCTCCACTGATGTCAACACACTTCTTACATCGGTATTCCAAGTTCTGTAAGCCTTGCAAAAAGAAGGATTTCGGTTGTGAAATTTGGTACCCTTGAGGTGTTTCTTAAGGTTTGGAAACAGATGATAGTCGGAGGGAGCTAGATCTGGTGAATAAGGTGGCTGGTCAACCAGCTGGAAGCCTAGCTCCACCAGTTTTGTCATGGTCGCTTGTGCAGTGTGAGCGGAGGCATTGTCTTGCAGGAACAAGATTCCTTTGGACAGCTTGCCGTGCCTTTTCGCCTTCAGAGCTGCATTCAATTGGTCCAAAAGTTCAATGTAGTACCTTGCATTGATGGTGGAAGCATTTTGAAGGTAGTCCACTAGGAGCACCCCCTCCTTATCCCAGAACACAGATGCCATCATCTTAGTGGCTTATTTTTGCACCCTGAACTTCTTTGGGTGAGGAGAACCACTGTGCCTCCACTCTTTTGACAGCTCCTTGGTTTCAGGGTCATACAAATAAATTCAGGTCTCATCCATAGTGACCAGTCGATCCAGGAAGTTCTTATCGGTTCGGAAACGCTGACAAATGGACCGGGAAGTTTTCACTCGCATGCTTTTCTGATCTGTGGTCAAACATTTGGGGACCCACTATGCAGATATCTTCTTCATGTTCAAATATTCATGGATAATTAATGACACAAACATGTTTACGAGAAATCCCCATGATGTCTGCTATTTCTTTAGCTGAAATTCGCTGATTCTCCACTATGAGGTTGTGCACAGCATCGATGATCTCCGGAACAACAACCTCTCTCGGTCATCCAGGACGTTCCTCATCATTGGTGCTGAAGTGGCCAGTTTTAAATTTGGCAACCCAGCTCTGAACTGTAGAATATGAACGGCATTGATCCCCCAATGTCTGTGACATATCACCGTGAATATCCTTTGCGGGCTTTCCTTGCAGAAACAAGAATTTTATCACTCCCCTGCTCTCATTTGCTGTGAATATCGCCTTAGACTCCGCCATTTTGTTTTCCCGCGTGCCTAGATCACTGTTGCCATACAAACACAAAATTTTGAAAACATATATTAGACACATAAGGCTTTCATGTGATGTAACATTCCTTACCATAGAAACAAAAAAAGAACACAAAGCCAAAGACTTATCAGCACCCCCTAAAACCTAATAGAATACATTCTTCTATGAGCTATTGTACTTTTATTAAGATATATAAATACGATGCAAAGCCATAAAATTGTAAATCAAAATAAAACTCTATTGTCTTGCTGAATATCTCAATAGTTGCTAGAATTCATTATTTTTTTGAAGTATCACAGAGAACACTTGCCTGGTTGATTGATGAGAGGAATAGTTTTGAAGGAAGAATTTCTATTATTTTAATGTTGTAGACATTTGCTGATAATGCAATAAGTTTTGTAAGTCTACACAGACTATGACTATAGGTGTACTGTGAGACCAGCCTGAAAAAGAAGAGGTGTTTCTAGTTTTATGTTGCAAAATAATTTTATGGGGGTAAAAGGTTGGTGCTTTTTTTTCTTCAGGGAGGATGTAAAATTGCTAAGTTAAATTGGAGCTTGGAGTTACAAGCTGTGATGTAACATGAGGCAGATATCTGTAAAGCATCAGTGTTTACACCTGCAGAGTTAAGAGACTGTCCACCGCCTTAGCAACGTGCACACTACGGCTTGTAAAAAAACACCGGGGTAAATAAGAAGTTAAAGAGAGAAACACTGGGGTCTTATTTAACAGTCAATTTTGGAACAAATGTCAGATTAGTGCAATATGGGAAAAAATACTATTAACTTCACTAATCCCCAAAATAATGATATAAGATATTATCAGCAATCATAATCATACCAGCAATTTTTAGAAGGAAGCTAAAATACACAGCAAAAATATTAATTGTTTTTGACACACGGATGTAGTAAGCATTAACCTGACATTCAAAGTACTATGATGACTTAACTTCGATGTACTATAATGCGGTAGATCAAGTTATCACGACTCATTAGTCATTTTGATCATTGTTGCATATGTATTAGAGAAGATATGCAGTCATTTTAACATAATATTGTTTGTTGAATTTCCCTTGGTTTATCTAATGTCCAATTATATACAATATTTATGACAGTTACTGCTGTAAACTAATCTAAGTCCATAGAAGATCTATAATGTATTCTGGTTATCTTCAGTTAGAGTTTGTGTTCACTATATTGTTTTTAACTGCACAATAAGGTTTGTTTTTATTTAGAAAACTCTTTTCAAGTCTATCTATCTCATATCTATCTATCTATCTATCTATCTCATATCTATCTATCTATCTATCTCATATCAATCTATCTATCTATCTATCTATCTATCTCATATCTATCTATCTATCTATCTATCTATCTATCTATCTCATATCTATATATCTATCTATCTATCTCATATCTATCTATCTATCTATCTATCTATCTATCTCATATCTATCTCATATCTATCTATCTATCTCATATCTATCCATCTATCTATCTCATATCTATCTATCTATCTCATATCTATCTATCTATATATCTATCTCATATCTATCTATCTATCGCATATCTATCTATCTATCTATCTCATATCTATCTATCTATCTATCTAATATCTGTCTGTCTGTAAATGCAACATTTAAGTCCTCACACTGGGGCCATATTCAAGGCTTGGAAATGGCCCCAGTATAAGGGTTGAAAAGTTGTGTTTATGGGTAAATAAATACACTAAATATTTTACTATACTTGGATATGGCATGTGGCTTTACATATGAAGCTGGCATATATGTGTATACATATATATATATATATATATATATTTACATTATTATACTGATTGACAACTCTTGCAGTGGTGTTGTGAACAAGAAACATGGAGCACTAAGGCTGCTTTCACAACTACATTAGGGCTCAGTCCAAAGTTTTTGTCTCCCAGGATTTCAATGGAGTTTTAAAAAAAACGGAGGACAAATGGAAAGGCTTCCATTTTTTTCCTTTCCGTTAGGTTTCTTATTTTTTTGAATGAAAATATTGTCAGCAGCGTTAAAAATGGAAGCCTGACAGAATATAAGCAAACTGAATCTTTTCCATTTGCTTTCCATTTTCATGAAGTTCCATTGAAATCAATTGGAAAAAAATGGATCGTTTTTTTCCATTTTATATCTTTTCTCTCCTCCAAAACCAGAGCAGAGAGATGAAAATCCTGAATTGAGCCCTAATGTAGGTCTAACTTGCCTAGGAGATACAGGGTTACATCAGCCACTACAAATTATTCTGCCCAAGAGCCTCAGGAGGACCTCATGACATCAAAGTCACTATATACTATGGAATTTCAACCACCCAGAATAGCAAATATGCCAATCTACAAATTGCCTATTCTCAGACCAGCATGTGGTCACATAGTCACAAGGAACTGCTCTTATCAAACTACAGTAATAGTAACACAGTGGTATATAAAAAACAGTCAACTTTCAGCTATCACAGGTTAACTAATGATATATAGCTCAAGAGTTGCACCCTTACTGTATGAGGAGGAGGATTTCTTCTGTACCCTTTTCTAATCACCCCTTTCGTATATCCCACTATTCTCAGTCCACTTACTGATAAGACCAGATCACACTCAGGCCATTTTGCAGGCCACATGGCAGTCAATTTATACAGGCCACTGGCAAATTTTGTTGACTGAAGCTATGGCACTGTCCACTCGAGCCCCACTATGGCTTCCTATGGGGGTTTTAGGTTTCATGCCACCAGCAGAGTTCTTTGAATTCAATTCTTCCCACATCTGAAGTTATTACACAGTCCACGGTCTTGCAGAGTTTTCTTGCTTCATGGCTGAAGTCCCACAAAATGCAAAAATACTGAGGACACTTCCCTCAGCCAGTTCATTGCTTGCCTCTCCATGCTGATACCTGGGTCTTGCAACTCTTTAGCATTTCTACAACTCTGAGTCCCTTTCACAACTTCAGTTGACCAAGCACATAATTGTTATTCAGGCACACCATCACTCTACTCAGTTTGCAGCCCACCAATGGCTCCTCAGCAGACAAGCTCAAATGCATTGCCCCTCACAAGCCAACAGCAAGTCTTTCTGGTACCTTATGTGGTTCCATTGAACTCTAATTGTTTGGTGCCAAACAACTTCTTAAAGTGGTTTACCAAAATCTAGTGTTATCCCTTATCCACAAGATAGGGAATAACTTCATAATTGCTGAGGGTAGAACCACTGGGAACTCCACCAATACTGAGAACAGGGTCCAGATGGTACTCACATCAATGGAGTAGAGGATGTAAATGTGTGCTGCAACTCCATTCATTTCGCACTAGAAATTGCAGAGCACTCCTATTTGACAATTTTAGGCGCTGTCATTAAAATGAATGGAATGTTGTCACACGTGTGTCTCCAACACGTTATTTATGTTGGGACCATCAGGCACCCTATTTCTCAGGATTGGTGGTGGCTCCAGCGATCAGATACCCACCAATCATAAAGTTGTTCCCTATGCTGTTAAAAGGGAATAATTTTAGATTTTGGTGCAATCCCTTTAAATAACCCCCCTCTTTCCTCCACATACTAGTGTTGCAGAGCAGCGATTCAATTTAAGAGTGCTCACACCTTTGTGAGCATTAAGGCCCAATGATTATTGTCCAGTTTACTATTGGTCCTTCATTTACATTCACTGAGTGATGATCATTGGTACGACTGTCGGATGCATAAAACTAACAACTGTCCTATGTAAAAGGACCCTTTGGCTCTTTTTATGCTGGCATCTCCTCCTGCAAACTGACAACCATGGAACTACCATACCTGCTGCTAAACTATTCTGATAGAGCATAGCAGCATACCACAACCTGCACTTCACCACAATTTTGTACGCAAGGTGCTCAGATGGTGCAGGGGGACATAAAAACAAGGCACACACATAACACATGTCAGCATATACAGATATAGGCATGGAATATATGATATACATATTAATCATTTACAGTAAAATATTCATTAAAAAATTGTCTTAAAGGGGACATTCCATTAGTCCATTACATAAGGGGGAGGAAAAAGTTTGCCCTCCTTGCAAATGTGTTGCAGAAATTTCTGTGACTGTCCCATTTACCTGAATGGGGCTTGCAGAAATGCATGCACATACTACAGAAGCCACCTCATTCACACTACGAAGATGAATGTCAGTTGTAGAAATTAGTGCAACTAATCAGCTGCATTTGAATATACCCAAATGTGATCAGTCTATCAGTTTCCTTCTCCTTCACCAATATCTTCAGTTTGCAGAGTTCAATGCAGGAGAGAGAATAAAGTTGCTATTCGAGATTGTCTGTTCTTTTTCTACAAAATCAAGCATTTTTCAAAGAATTTTTAGTGCAGAATTTACTTCTTTTTTTTTTTTTAGAAAATGACGTTGCTTGAAATGAATTGACTGTAAAGCCTACCTCTACTTGTAAATCCCCTTTACTAGAATCTAATAATACAAACATACCTTGAATCCTGCAGCTGTGCATATAGTCCTCATATCCTCTGTTCTACTTGTTCTGATGCCTCTATACTACTACCAATGACTTCTTGTACTAGTAGAACCACTTTCTGCAATGTAGTAGACACATTGGGCCTCATTTATCAAAACTGTAAAACAGATGGCTATAAACATTGATAAATGATCTCACTGACCTGCAACATCGAACTGCAGTACAGGGAAAACTAATGTAGGGTGAGTTGGTGCTGGTAGCCCCCACTTGATTACCCTTCCTATAATCTAGTCCTGGCCACTTGCTTGTCATGATTAGAGATGAGCGAACCTACTCGGCAACGCCCCTTTTTCACCCGAGCGCCGCGATTTTCGAGTACTTCCGTACTCGGGCGAAAAGATTCGGGGGTGCCGTGGGTGAGTGGGGGGTTGCAGCGGGGAGTGGGGGGAGAGGAAGAGAGAGAGGGCTCCCCCCTGTTCCCTGCTGCTACCCCCCGCTCCGCCATGCCTCCCCCGCCCCCCGGCGCCCTCTCGAATCTTTGCACCCGAGTACTGAAGTACTCAAAAATCGCGGTGCTCGATCGAGTAATTACTCGAAACGAGTACGTTCGCTCATCTCTAGTCATGATGCATTCAGATATGACAACTCATCCTACACTACAGGAAGTCACCTTATTTTTAGTGTCCTTCACACAGTGAACCAGTAATATACAGTTTACATCCTGCTACCAGAAAAGGAGGTTAAAAATTGGGTGCGGGCTCAGCAAACAATTTTGAAACCACAAATGGGCAATATTACTGTGTATGGTCATAGGGGAGAGCATTAGTACTATGAAAGGTACTAGGAGGGACATTAAAAGTAGCAACAGGATGGTGAGAGTGGGCAGAGATGAGTTGTGGCTCGAAGAAGTTTTCATGGTAGTCTGAGCCCAGATAGAGAGAGAAATTGAAAACACATGGCTTAAACTCAAATCAGAGGAGACGTCTTGAAGACAGTGGTGATCGCTTCTTGAAGACAGTCCATCTATAAATCATTTTTTCTTAAATATAGATTTTTCACAAACTGAAATGAAAAAATCAGGACTAAGTAGGCTAGATGGCAGAAACACAAGAAGCTCAGTGTAGAGATGGTACTGAGAGTCAAATCTACTGATGGTTTGTCCAATAAGGGATGTGTAGATGGAAGCAAGGAGTGAATCGAGGAGGAGTATTCCCATCTTGGATTGTCATAGCTGAGATGGGAAACTGCTGCTATAATTACTGTCCACCAGGCCGGAGCCTATGGACACAGCAGAGCAATTCAGCCTGGCACTGTTTTCATAGCTCTCATTGAAGTGGATAGGAGCTATGAAACGGCATAGCACAGCACGCTATACTGTTTCCATGCCTCGGGGAGTTACCAAAACATTGCAATGTGCTGTACTGTGTTGTTTCTGTACCTTTTATTCACTTCAATGAGAGCTACAGAAACAGCACAGGATTAAAGCATTCAGCTGTTTCCGACAGGGAGTCAGAAACATAGGGCTGGGTTTTCCATCTTAGCCATGAGAAGCCAAGATAGGAATACCCCTTTAAGGCATATTGAGCTGAGCATATGAAGGAGGAGTTAGTGATCTACAATTTCGAATGCGGGAGAGAAATACAGAATAATCAGTAAAAAGTAGTCGAACTTCAATTGAGCCATCAGGAGATTGTTTGACACTTTTGTAAGGACAGTTTTAGTGGAATGTAGAGGACAAAAACCAGGCTGTAAGGGGTCAAGAAGAGAGTAATTTATGTGCGATAACTAAGAGAGTGTGACTTAAATATCCATACCTATTTCATTTTCCATTTGCATGCTCCTACAACCTTAACACCTAATTATTACAACAAGGTAATTAAACCAAAATTCTCTGGCCTATCAGTTGTTAAGTTCAATGTTACCAAACTGTTACTTGAAGGTTTTGGACACCTTTAGATATGTTTGTTTGATTGTTTTTTACAAAAATGGGTGTATTTTTAGCTAAAATCATTTTTGGAATTGGATTTTATTTAAAAAATGTCTAATGTTTGTCTTCTAAATTTCCACAGTGCATAAGCTTAAAAGTTAATAGAGGAGTAGAGAGAGTGGGACTAGAGATTGAGCCATCAGAGAGTCAGCCTGGCAGACATGCGAGTGAATGGCATTCTGCAGATTTCAGAAGTTTCAACAAGCCAAATAGTTGAATATTTTTAATAAAACAATATTGTAAAAATGACATTTTGTCAAAAATAAAGATATTTCTGTAAAACAATGCCTAAAAGGTTTTCAAAGGTTTTCCCTCTTGGGAAAACGGCAGTGGGCCTGACTGCAAAAATGTGTAGCCACTGTCCAGCTAACTCTATCTCTGTTTTTGTCACACTCACCTCTGTTTACTCAGATAGGAGCTTTTTAGGTCTGGCTCCTAACTCTGTCAGTGTGATAAGTGTGTGGTCCACACTGCTTACTGTTAATGGGGGTTGTTGGACTTGATTGACAGTTAGACAGCACTTATTGATAGTGGGGACCACACAGTTGATATATTAACTGCGCCCAAAGCTAGACACAAGAAGAGCCCAACTGGGTAAATGGAAGTGAGTATGGAAGAAATGGGAATAGAGTCAGTGCGGCTGTGGTTACGTAGCCACACAACCAACCCTGCTGACTTTATTCCATGACAGGTCCTCTTTCAACTGTAAGGCCTCATGTCCACGGGGAAAAGATGATTTAAAATCCGCAGCGTTTTTCCCGCACGCGGATCCGCGCCCCATAGGGATGCATTGGACACCCGCAGGTAGTTAAATACCTGCGGATGTTATTTTCCCCTTAAGGCGCGGATTGGGTGTGCGGGAAAAAAAAACGCGACATGCTCCATTTTAGTGCAGGTCTCCCGCGGGGATGGCTCCCGCAGGCTTCTATTGAAGCCTATTGAAGCCGTCCGGATCCGCGGAACACCTGTGCTAGAATTAAAACTTACCTGTCCGGACGCTGCGGATCTTCCCTCCGTCGCGGCCGGATCTTCTTTCTTCGGCCCGTCGGATGTGCCCGGCGCAGGCCGAAGAAAGAAGATCCGGCCCTGACGGAGGGAAGATCCGCAGCGTCCGAACAGGTAAGTTTAATCTTCTTTTTAGCCTCATGTCCCCGGGAAAGGAGGGACCCGCTGCAGGATTCTGTATGGAGAATCCGCGGCGGGCCCGATTTTCCCCGTGGACATGAGGCCTTATAGAACTTTATTAACTATTTTTGTCATGTATCTTTGTGCAGCCTCAACATACTGTAGTTGCGATATCTGCTATTAAAGACTATATTTATTATAGCATATTCTTATTTATCAATAAAAAAGAACAAAAAAACTAAAATGCATTAAAATTAAGATTGTGTCTGATGCTTTTCAAAAGCACTCAAATATATGGATGCCGGAAAACACACAATTTGCTGAATATGTTAATTGATTCTTCTTTCTAAATGCCCAGGGGTTTTGTATATTTTTAGTCATGTAATAAAATCAACAGCTCAATTAATTTAGCACCTGCATTCTGTAATAAAGAAACTGCCAGGAAATTGATTAAGCCCGTCATTAACATCCTCATAAAATTATTCCAAATGGTATGCACATGTAAGGTGAGAAGATATGATTGTAAGGTCGATGAGGAACTAATTTATAATCCCTGATCCAGAAAATGTGTTTTTAGCATATGAGACAGAACAAACAATTTGTGGAATTTATAAGCAAACAGAATGCCCTAGGCTGAAGCAGAATTTCTCATTGTAAAATCTACTTACGGTACTCCGTTAATTTTTAAAATGCTAATACAAATACACATAGGTCTCAAGTTAGAGGTATTAACTCCAAGTGACACAATTGCTATCTGTAGAAATGCATACATTTGCAGCTAAATGCAATTTCTTGAGATCTTCACGGAACTGTCATGCAACAAATGTGTTAAAGCTTATTCCTTGCAAGAAGGTTCCACTCAAGTTGCATTAAAATCAAGAGGTCATTCCTGATTTTAATTATTCTGAATGGAAAAAAGTTGGTAGTCAAACTATTTTCAGGTTGAACTTTGCTAAAAGTTTGGTTCATCTTGGCTGAACCCACTAAAACGGGTCTTCTTCTTACCAGCTTTAGGGGTATTGGTGAAATTTGGTTTGATCTAATTTGTACTGAACCAAACTTTTTTGCCCAAATTTAGGGAATCAAACAAACTTTGCTCATAACGAGTCACAATCTTGTAATCATGTAAAAAAAATCTTTAGTTTTTGCCCCACACCAGTGATAGGCTCAGTTCGACACTCGCTCTCTCTAGTACCAATTGTTCTGTGCAAAACATTCCCACAGGAAGGACATATGCCCATCATGGCTCTGGAACCAGCCAACCCTTCTAGGTAAGCGTATTAAGCCTAGTCACAACCTATATGAGTAAAATAGTGCAGTCATACCCTTTTGTTCTCACATAGTTCTGAGAAGACACGATCAAGTTCCTCTTTATTCATGACATCTAGGGCCATTGCTCTCCAATGCCATATTGGCTAGAGTACGGTTTAACTAATCTTTAACAGCTACTGCATTTCATAACAGACCCCTATCACATAACATGTGGGATTAGGAGAAATACATACTCTAAAAACAAACATTTTTTTCCTGAACTCGGCCTGTAAAACAAAGGATACATAAAACAAGATATGGCAAAACAAGACAATGAGACTGAACCACGCTCTATTATCCAATGGGAGTTACTCCACTCCATACAGTCCTAACAGTAGTAGTAGTAGTTATGATTTGATCAAATTGTATACCAAGAACCTTGCATTATTTAATGTGGTTAGAGTATTGATTATAGGTATGTATATCTCTGATGGTAAATGTATTTTGCGTGCTGTTGCCACTTTTTGGTTTCTGCTTCTATTGTATGTTGCAGCCATGGTTTAACGTGCACCTATACATTTCTATTGGGAAGTGCTGACCTATTTAATCCTTTTTGTCTACAAATATTGTGGAGTAGTGGATGCCTCCCCCTTGTTGTGCACGCCCGCCGCCCATTTACCCTCTGTCCCTCCTATTGGACCATATAAATGATATCCCACTATCCCTGGTTATATTTGTAGGCTTAGTCCGAAGAGAGGAGCATTCTTAAAGGTAGGTACCCATCTTTCCCAGGTTAAGATCAAACCACCTGGTATTAGCATTAGGACCCATCTGAAAGCTTCGTCACCTGGACGTTGGTAGATGGGACAATATGATTTGATCAAATTATATGCCAAGAACCTTGCATTATTTAATGTGGTCAGAGTATTGATTATAGGTATGTATACCTCTGATAGTAAATGTATTTTGAGTGCTGTTGCCACTTTTTGGTTTCTGCTTCTATTGTATGTTGCAGCCATGGTTTAACGTGCGCCTATGAATTTCTATTGGGAAGTTCTGACCTATTTTATCCTTTTTTTCTACAGCTCATTAGCGTGTCATCACTCTTCCTTTATAGCTTTGTCATATACTGCATGAATTGTTCCTTCATTCAACACTAGTTATTGTCTATCCTTAAAATGTGGATTAAAAGAGAACCTGTCATCATGTTCATGCCCCATAAATTATGTTATGGGGCTCAAAGGTTATGGAATGGGGAGTATGGGGAGTGGTGTTTCATACTTATCTGGCACCCCATTCCTGCGCTGTGTTCCTGCAAATTTGGCAAATGCACACAACATGATTTTTTTGTCAGGCAGCTGTGTGTGTATGCTCTTGTATTCATATCTATGGGAGAGAGTGCGCACAGAGCTGGCTGAGAAGAGTCACACTGTGTGCATGTGGAAACTTCACAGGGGCACAGCACAGAAACAGGTTGCCTGGTGAGTATTAAACACCACTCCCCAGACTCCCCATTACCTTTCAGCCCCACAACAGGTTCCCTTTAGAATAAAAATATTCTTATTGTGAACGCTACAGATCATTAGTTTCCTACTACATTTATATGAAATGCTTAAAGATTTAATGTAATTCAGAAGGTGAGGTCCCTTGAAATAGTGCATATGGCGGCCGTACAAGGGGCAGAAAAAGATCTTTTGGTGCCTTAGTGCTCCCACACACTTGCATTTCTTTAACGCTGTGTTAATGCTTCGTTTTTTTAACGCAAATCTCAATAGGAGTTTCTAATGTTAAAAACGCATCGCACAAAAATCACAAAGCCCATTAGGAAGCCCCATTGACATTTGCATTAAAAAAATGCAGCATTAACACAGTGTTTAAAAAACCCAAGTGTGTGGGAGCCGTTAGGCAGCGATTTCAGAAAGTAAAGAACCCTCGTTCCATAAAATTCTGCCTGGTACAGTAATGTTTGGATGGACAATCATTAATTTGAATGCCTACTGTCAGCTCCCTGTTCCTCTGATCCCTAAAGATTTTATTTATAATACATAAAGCACTTCCATTTGCACATGCACAGTTCTCAATGCATGGCCATCTGGCCACCCTACCACATGTAAGTAATAGTATCCATTATCTCTTGGAGCTTCTCTCCTCTCTACTCTATTTTTCATTGTTACAGACTATGACAGCAAATTTAAATATCAGGCTTCCTGTAAAACAATCAGTACACGTGTATCCTCTTGTACTGCATTGATGAGTGGACACCGATTTTGCATCAGTGGGTACAAAGTAAATGCAAAACACATACTCTAAGGGTGGATTCACACGAGTGTGTTTATGTGCGTACACACGTGTGCAAAAACACGTGCCTATTAGAACCATTGGTTCACTGTGGTGTGTTCATATGTCCGTGCTTTACAGGCGTGCAAGCTCATGTACCTGCAAAACAGAGGACATGCGTGTACCATAGGTCATCAATATTCCCCAGCGGGGAGTCCCCTTGTCACTGATTACTGTGACAGCACTGTCACAGTGATCAGTGACAAGGGAACTCCCTGTGGGGAGTAAAGAATCCTGTGGCAGAGGATCGAGATGTTCTCCCATTGCTTTCAATGGGACCGCCACTTCTGCAGTCCCATTGAAAGCAATGGGGTGCTGGCAAGCGCTGCAGCGATTTTTGAGGAAGGGCTTTAAATATAAGCCCTTCCCTGAAAATCATCCCTAGAATGTGTTAAAAATAAAAAAGAATTATACTCACCTCTCCTCAGCTGCTGGGGCTCAGGTGCGTCTAGCCTGTCTCCTCACTGCACTGCTCTAAAGCTCTTTCAGCAGACAGCATTTTAAAACCCCCGCCTACTGAAAGGGCTGTATCTGATTGGCTGAGCGCTCAGCCAATCACAGGCAGCTCTCAGCCATTCATTGATTGACAGCTTAGTGCTGCCTGTGATTGGTCAAAGCACTCAGTCAATCACAGGCAGCACCTGGCCATTCATAGAATTCAATGAATGGCCAAGCACTGCCTGCGATTGGCTGAGTAAAAGCACTGCTGCACGGACCTGCATTCCTGCGTGTTTGTGCATGTATGTGGGTGCGCAGTTTTGTGCACACCTATGTATGACACACTCAGACGCTCGTGTGAATGCACCCTAAGGCCTCAGTCACACGGGCGTAAATACGCGCATATATACGCGCATAAAAGCCCACGGGCGTTTTTACGCGCGTATATACCTACAAAGGATAGAACATATTGGTGGCAATGGACATGGTCACGCATCTTTTTAGGCGAGTATATACGCGCGTATATACGCGCGTATTTACGCCCGTGTGACTGAGGCCTCAAGCTGTGTATACAGGGTGATCATAATTAAAGTACCCTATTCAGAGAAGTCTAGAGACGATATTTACTGGGTGTAATTTAACCAAACTTTATCAAACTACTAGCGATGACCTGTCCGTCCGTGCGTGAGTGAGTTTGTGAGTGACTTACAATCTAGAAGTGCCAGAAATGGTGAAAAATGCAGGTACCTTAATTGGTTCAGGATGAGGCCAGGAAACTTTACGATGATTTAAAAAATTATTTTTATTGACAAGTACTAAATGACAAAACAAAAAAACTGTGCTTTCATTAGATATAAACATTGATAGCACATAGATTTATATCGGAGTGATGGGACAATGTTGTATAATTTAAGCAAAGGACAATGAATAAATAAGCAATAAAAATAAAACATTCACAATACGGTCCAAATCATGTAAAAATAAATCTTTAAACCTAACAGTAAACTTCATCATTTCTAACAGCACAACTCATTGTGTGGCAGAAGAGAGAAGCGGTAAGCACATGGAAAGTAAATTGGAGTAACATACCTGAAAGGAAGTGAATGTTTATTCATAGATGAGAAACAGTATTGCAATGCAGCAAAAACAGTGAATGACAAGAAAATTGGAGAAAGTAGTAGAAACCGATGACTGCAGGAGGGTTTATTCTGAATATGGAAGCCTGGAGGGAACCTTTCACAGTGATAATAGTGGAGCAAAGGGTGGAGAATGGCATTATTGCTGAAAAGAAGACCAAACATACTAACAGGAGGAACTGACTAAGTGCCCTTTTACATGGCATGATTATTGCTCTAATAATTGTTGAATTGTGCAAAAATGAGCGATAATAATTCAGTGTAAACATGGCCAATGATTGAGCAATAAACCATAATTCTTTCCATTATCATTCATCATTCATTTTACGCAGAGATAAAAATCATCATTTGTCCTTCGTCAGTCGTTGCATGTAAAAGGCATTCGTTCATTCATTTCTAAACTATTCCCAGGCATTTCCAGACTCCCCTAAAAGACAAGCCATAGATTGAATGAGATGAAAGCAAGAAAATGATGGAAAATGTAAACGTTATCTGCAAATGTAAATGGAAGCAGTTTGAAAGTAAACGACTGATTCGCGTTCTAGGCTGTGGTCAGACGAGCATTTTTTTCGCACATGAGTAGGTGCACAAAAAAGTGGATCCATTACAACCACTGTTTTCCAATGAAATAGTTCACATGTCCAATTTTAACGAGCGCAAAAAAAAAAATCGCACCTGCAACAGATAGGACAGAGTTTTAAAAAGCAGAGCACGAAAACACGGTTTTCATGCAATGAGATGCAACTTTGACAGTAGGAAAACGTACTGCCAACACTCTTAAATAAGCCCTAGCTGCAGGAAAAAAAATAAAATAAATAATGCATCAACTAGAAGCGCTGTCCGGGTCCCCAACACTGGTCTTCTTTATTTCTTCTGGCCAGGGATTGAAAGATCCCCGCAGAGATGAAGGAATCCCCTGACACAGCTGTCACAGATTGTGCTCCTCTGCCATTGCTGTGACAGCTGTGGCAGGGGATTCCTTCATCCCCGTGGGGAGTCCCCTCATCACTGAACACTGCAAAGATATGTGACAACATCCAAGCGTTTCACATCCAAGGAATCCTCTACTGCAGCTGTCACAGCCACAGCAGGGCATAGCAATCCTCCCCCATTGATTTCAATGCACTATTTATGTGCATTGCTTTCAACGTACTATTTATGTGTGATTTTTAGCTTCGGTCACGTGTTTTTACACTGGCGTTGTGCGATTTATTTTTTTTGCGCGTCTATTCATGCTCTAAAAAATCACTCATGTGACCAAGCCCTTATTGTTTTGTGTAAAAGGATCCTAATTATTGAGGATGGGTATCAGACAATAGCGGCACAGTCTGTGAGGCAATTTGGTAATGGATCTGGCATAATAGTGATAATGACAACATGGTGATGAATAGTATTGAAGGGCCAAAAAGAAGCATGGGCTTGCATGTATTGTATGGATGTTTCAGGTAATAGACTCGAATACAAAATATAATAAGATAGGAAAAAATAAGATAGATAAACAGACAGATAGATATGGATAGATACGGATAGATAGATAGATAGATAGATAGATAGATAGATAGATAGATAGATAGATAGATAGATAGATAGATAGATAGATAGATATATGATAGATAGAGATATGGTAGATAGATAGATAGATAGATAGATAGATAGATAGATAGATAGATAGATAGATAGATAGATAGATATGGGATAGATAGATAGATAGATAGATAGATAGATAGATAGATAGATAGATAGATAGATATGAGATAGATAGATAGATAGATAGATATGAGATAGATAGATAGATATGAGATAGATAGATAGATATGAGATAGATAGATAGATATGAGATAGATAGATATGAGATAGATAGATATGAGATAGATATGGTAGATATCTATAGACATTTATCAAAATTAGTGAAAAGTGAAGAAGATTCTCATGGCAACTAAGGCCTTAGTCACACGGGCGTTTTTTCCCGCGATTTGCGGATCGCATGACGGATGCGCATCCGCAAATCGCGTGACCGGGGCCGAAAAGATGCCCGAAAAGACTGCTCCTAGCCGCGTTTCAATAGAAATGGGCTGGAGCAGTGCAGCGCTGTCCAGCGCATTGAATTCAATGGAGCCGGCAAGACAGCCGGCTCCATTGAAAGCAATGAGCTGCGGGCGATCTCACGATGAATTTTCAGGAAGGGCTTAAATATATAAGCCCTTCCCTGCAATTCATCCAGAAATGTGTAAAAATAAAAAAAATATATATACTCACCTGGTCCCGGCAGACGGAGTTCAGCCGCGGCCGGCCGGCAGTTCTCCTGAACTGCTCTCTGTAGTATTCAGCAGCCGGGGATTTTAAATCCCCGCCTGCTGAATAAGCTGCCTCTGATTGGTCACAGCCTGACCAATCAGAGGCAGCTCTCACTCACACCCATTCATTAATTCATCAATGGGTGAGTGAGTGCTGCCTATCAGCGATCTGCGATTTCTGTTCTATAATTTATCGGACGAGTGCATAAAAAGCGCTCATGTGTCCGATACCATTGCAAAGCAATGGTTTTATAAAATTGCCGGACGCATGTGCATGCGCAAATTGCGGGGAAAAACGCCCGTCTGACTAAGGCCTTATACAGTTTGCAGCAGGTCCTTTGAAAGACAAACTATCTGGATACTTTATGATCAATTGTTCATCTGAGTGAGTACTATGTATTGCCACATTGCAACCGTATTATCCACTGGTGGGGAAATGTCTGGATGGCTGAAACCTCCCACAGAGATAAGAGACAAACCAGAACCCATGATGATCAGCTGCTCTCCTAGTTCGCTTTAATTGCAAAAAAGATTGTGGGCCTATACTTTTTGCAGTGCTAGATTATATGTTTCCTATTAATACATTTGTCATCATTTTTAATTACAAGCAGTTAAGGGCTAATGCCCACGGCTGGATTTCCGCCACGTGAAACGTGAACCTAATAACTCAATATTCACGCTGCGGAATTCCACTGTGGAATTCCACAGCGTGAAATAAGCCGCGGTATGTCCTATTTGCAGTGGGAATACGCGCGGCCAGCTTCCATTGTAGTCAATGGAAGTCGGCCGTCACGCTATACTTCCGCTGTAGCACAGTGGAAGTATAGCGTAAATACGCACCCCGCTCATATGACACTGCCAGCGCGTCATGCGCTGTACTGTGCATGCACGCCGGTGCATCATGCGGGTCTCGCACTGTGGATCCGAGAGGTGAGTATGGGGTCTTTAGGGGGCGCCGTGGTGGACTCCGCTGCAGTATTCCGCTGGTTGAGCATGTGTGCGGTATTCTGCAGTTGAGCATGTGTGCTGTGCTCCATTCATTTAAATAGGACCACACGGGATAGCCAAGCACTTAAAGAGGTGTTTACATCTCGGCTTTTCATGGCCAAGATGAGAAAACTTGGCACTCTGTCCAACTTGGCCAACTACCAGTAGGAAAGAGTCGAGTGCTTCAGCCCAGCACTGTATCCATAGCTCTCATTGATAAGTGCTACAATACAGCTTAGTACAGCATACTACGCTGTTTCCTTAACTCGGGGAGTTACAGAAACAGTGTAGTGTACTGTGATATGCCGTTTCCATAGCTCCTATTCAGTTTAGCTGAAACGCCCGACTCCTTTCATAGGCTCCGGCAAAGTAAGCATGGCAGCACTTTCCTATCTCAGCTATGAAAAGCTGACATGAGACTAGCCCTATAAACTTGACCAATGCACTATTTATTGGGGGACCTTAGGAACTCCTGTTTTGGTAATCGATACGAGAGTCCCAGGGTTTCGACCTCCACGATCTTAAGAACAGGATAGGGGATAACTTCTAGTCTTGACCAACCCCTTTAATGCAAGTGAACAGTTAAACTAGTCAACAGTTAATACAACAAAACTCATGCAGTAATTGCATTACTCAGTTACATCCCTGAAATAACATGATCGAATACAAATTGCCCTTTGTATATGATTTCTCAAGCTTCAGGTCTGTAGACCTTTGCATTCTCACCCTTGAATGGCTATTTTTTAACTTGCTAATTTCTAGCTTTGAAATGGCTAGTAGTATTTCTCTTTAATCTAGCTGAGTCACTGGGGAAAAACAATATGTTTGATGTACATTTACAAGCATTTTCCAGACGAGTTATACATAGGACTTTAAAGCTATTAAATTTAATTTCTCAACATTTTTATTTTAAATTGCTGTTGTGCAGTGATGTATTTCTGTTTCATTTATAATGTAACAGACTCAGGAACAGAGCTTTAATCAGTGGCAAACATTTCTGAATTTTCTTTCCCACTGGCAAAGATTATTTAGCCTGCCACATCTAGTGCTGTTTATTCAATAGAACAAAGTCTAGGCACTGCACTCTCTTTATGTGATGTTTCGATATTAGATTGATCTCAGAGGACATCCCGCAGTTTTGAAAGTGGGATTATTGGATTCTGTGGCTCTCTCAGATGTCAAAGATCTTTAAACAGTGTCTTGCAAAGTTGCTGTATCCCGACTGTCTATGATCCATTTATAAACTCATCAAACAAGGCTGTCTCCATGTTAATTAGATCGTAGGAAAGTGGATGGGGGCTGGGGATTCTTGCCATGCAAATGAAATATCAAATGGAAATGCTTCTTGGATATTTTCAACACTATGTGAACCGAAATTTGCTCATAGATATTAAGGAAATGTTTACAAGAAAATATTGTAAAATTGTGGAACTCTAAATAAAATTATGTAAATTACTTTTGGAATATCACAAAAGGCTTTTCGACCAGTCATATATTCATGAAATGGCAAAACCTACTTTTAAAAAGGGTACTTTACATATTAAAAAATAAATCATATTAGTCTGTACATTTCAATTAAGCCCTTATAATGGACCATAGGAGGCACTGAGACAGGAGTACAGATTCAAAATATTTCTGTGTGAAAAAATAAAAAGAAGCAAAAGTATTATGGGTTAAGGTCCTAATTAGTAAAGCCATATGTCAGGGATGTCTAAGGCTAAGAGCATATAACACAGGGACAGACCACGGGATTGACTTAATCCTGAATCCCCCTGCACTCATTGCAAAATGGAGCCTAAATCCTATACAGGCACCCAAAAACACTTTGCTACTACCACTGATTGTTTTACCGCAAGGCAGATCAGTCACCTAGGTTCTGTTTACTGACTGGATATGGACCTTTCCGCTCTTTAGCAGCCCAAATTGCCACACTTATCAAGGTATATAGATTGTTTATAGAGCTTCAAGGATGGACTAATAAAGACATAAGAGTTGACTTCAAAAAGATTGCAGTGTTTGAAAAAAATAAATAAAAAGATATATATATATATACCTGTATATATATATATATGTATATATATATATATATATATATATATATATATATATATATATATATATATATTGAAAATAAAATAGATACAAATAGAAGTTCTAGTTCTTACAGGATAGATCTGTGAAAAGCTGGTTTGTAATAGAGCCGTTCCTTATCGTCGTGTACAGTCCTCTAGAATCTGACAATCTAGGGTTTGTGCCCCTAGGTTCTTAAAGGCTCGCCCCCACTCCTCCCACCCTATGACATCAAAAAGAGGCTGGCTGAGAACATGCACCAACATCTTAGATGGAAATGTAATGTTTTCGCCATATTTCCCACAGGAGGCACTCTAGGAGGAAAGCTATGACCACCATATTTAATATCATGATTTTACCTATCCATAAACACTGAACACTATATACTAACGATTGTTAGTTCATGCAATATGTTCTCCAGCCTGCTCCCATGGGTATATGATGGTAAAAGGTAATGCGTTGTGTTCAACCGGGCTTCATGATTCCAAAGATATAATTATCTCCCTGGTATCTTTTACTAGCAAGCCATAATTCCAGTTATTAATTTCTCCTTTCTTTTTCCCCAGGGTTTTATCTCAGAAAAGCTGTATCTGCTGGTTGTATATTTGTGTGAATGGAAGGACTTCACTTAATACCAGCGTCTCTGCCTCTGGCAACTTTGTGAGAGAGGAAAGACCATAGCAATGTTAATGGTACTTCCTGGCAGTACATAAAGGGAGATGGGGTCCCTATGCAGGTGAGCAGGAAGCCAAATAAATATTAATGGGCATGGCCTAGAAAGGACAGGTGCTAATTTAATAATGTAATGCGTTATATCAGGCAGGATATCAAAGTGCGTGCATCTACAGATATCATACTTCATAATACCATACAGTTCTCTAAATTGATCTGAGTCCTAGTACTGTCACAGAACTAGGTTCTTTAGTCACTAGTCAGTTATCTCCACAGTGCCTACAGTTGCATTTTCATTGGATAATGTATGTTTCAAGTCAGTCAACTACGACCTACCTGAATGTGGATTCTCTAAGACACAACCCATTTGGCGCTGGCTGGACTGGGGTGTTAAATCTAAGGGATCTCTACGTTTTCACTCTTAAAGGGGTTGTCCCGCGAAAGCAAGTGGGTCTTTACACTTCTGTATGGCCATATTAATGCACTTTGTAATGTACATCGTGCATTAATTATGAGCCATACAGAAGTTTTCAGAAGTTATTCACTTACCTGTTCCCTTGCTGGCGTCCCCGTCTCCATGGTGCCGTCTAATTTTCAGCGTCTAATCGCGAGATTAGACGCGCTTGCGCAGTCCGGGTCTTCTTCTTTTCTGAATGGGGCCGCTCGCGCCGGAAAGCGGCTCCTTGTAGCTCCGCCCCGTCACGTGCCGATTCCAGCCAATCAGGAGGCTGGAATCGGCAATGGACCGCACAGAAGCCCTGCGGTCCACCGAGGGAGAAGATCCCAGCGGCCATCTTCAGCAGGTAAGTAAGAAGTCACCTGAGCGCGGGGATTCAGGTAAGCGCTGTCCGGTTTTCTTGTTTAACCCCTGCATCGGGGTTGTCTCGCGCCGAACGGGGGGGCTGTTGAAAAACAAAAACCCGTTTCGGCGCGGGACAACTCCTTTAACTCCTGCAAGAAGATGTGGTCTTTGAGGCACTAAAATCCTCATACTAGGTCAAGAATGAGGATTATACAAAAACCCCTAAAAATATTCCCTACAATGTATCAGTATAAATAGAGTGAGTTTTAATTGGTCCCCTTGACCCTGAGTTTAGTTGGTAAGAGTGTTTTATATTTATACAGTACATTTTGGACAATTCTACCCATACCTGGAGGTAGTTTTTGTACTGGTGGCTACACTAGGGTCTATTAAGCTTTAAGTGCTTATTGATGTGTTTAATTTTGTGTCTATCATAGGCATCTATAATAACAGTATCATACATATTTTAACAAATATGAAATACAGTAAATGTTCATTTTAAGGCCTTAGTCAGACGGGCATTTTTTTGCCGCGATTTGCGCATGCGTCCGGCGATTTTATAAAACCATTGCTTTGCAATGGTATCGGACACATGAGCGCTTTTTATGCGCTCGTCCGATAAATTATAGAACAGAAATCGCAGATCGCACCTATCTGCGATCTGCGATTCCTGTTCTCTTCTCTATATGCGCTCAATGGGGCCGGCGGCAGCAGCGCCGGCCGCATTCAGAACATATAGAAGACAAATCATTCTTCTCTGCCACAGCTGTAACAGCTGTGACAGAGAAGAACGATGTTTGCCCATTGAATTCAATGGAGCCGGCAATACAGCCGCTCCATTGAAAGCAATGGGCTGCCGGCGTGCGCGGGGTGAATTGTCGGGAAGGGCTTAAATATATAAGCCCTTCCCTGCAATTCATCCTAAAATGTGTTAAAATAAAAAAAAAATTGTATACTCACCTTTCCGCTGCAGCCGGAGTCCAGCCGCGGCCGCTGTCAGTTCTCCTGAACTGCTTCTCGGCACTATTCAGCCGGCGGGGCTTTAAAATCCCCGCCTGCTGAATGATCTGCCTCTGATTGGTCACAGCCCTGGCCAATCAGAGGCAGGTTTCACTCACACACCCATTCATGAATTCATGAATGGGTGAGTGACTGCTGCCTCTCAGCGCTGAGCCAATCAGGGGCAGGTCTGACTCACATCCATTCATGAATTCATGAATGGGTGTGAGTGAGACATGCCTCTGATTGGCTCAGCGCTGAGCCAATCAGGGGGCAGGTCTGACTCACACCCCCTTCACACCCACTGCAGGACGGCCGCGCTGAGCTCCGGCTGCCGGGAGAAGGCCAGTATATATATATTTTTTATTTTTACACATTTTAGGATGAATTGCAGGGAAGGGCTTACATATTTAAGCCCTTCCCGACAATTCATCCCGGGCTCGCCCGCAGCGCATTGCTTTAAATGGAGCCGTCTCTATTGCCGTCTCCATTGAATGCAATGCGCTGGACAGCTCCGGCCCGTTTCTAATGAAACGCGGCTAGGAGCAGATTTGCGGGCAATTTGCGGGCAACTTGCGTGCATCGGTCACGCGATTTGCGGATGCGCATCCGTCATGCGATCCGCAAATCGCATGAAAAAACGCCCGTGTGACTAAGGCCTAATGGTGTAATTTATCACCCCTTCTTGCTCCTCATGTAAGGCTGCCAGAATAGTAATAGACTGGCTGCTATAATGTTGATGCAGCAGTAACGTCATTGGGAATAGAGTAGGATCAACACTAATAGAGCAATCGAGATGTGACAGGTCAGAGAAACAACCAAGGCATGGCAGGAAGGCTCTTTAGGCTTCATTCACACAAGCGTTTTATCGCAGCTATTATGCCGTAATAAAACATTGGCCAAAAATCGCTACCATGTAAAGCATTGGAGTCCAATGCATTCATTCACATGGCCGATTTTCGGGCACGTGAAGAAATTGCACAATAAAATCATAATATTTTTCTTGCAGCGTCAAAAAATAGATTATGGCTTATATTTTGACCAAAAATGCTGGAGGATCTCATAGATTGATATGGCAGCTGAAAAACGGGAGGGGGGGGGGGGGGAGTTTACCTGAAAAGAAGACAGCTGGCTCTATTTTAGCTAATTAAGCTAATAGAAGTCATTCTGCCGACTGATAGAATTCCGCGCTGCAGTGATATTCTCATGTGAATGGACAAGAAAACGCTAAATAATTTCAGAATTACATTGCCGCTATTCTCCACTCTTGCAATTTTTGGCCGCGTGTGCCCAGTGTGAAATCGCACACGCTCTTTTAAATGAGGCCTTAAATAGGCTGCCAAGCTTGATATCATCTGCAGGTATCAGTTCCCTTAGAAACCCAATGCTGCAATGGATTGAAAGCAACAGAGTGGAAGCCCAAACAAGCAGGTAAAGCATAGGAGACTTATGCTGCCCCATTTGCTGAAATTGCTTCATCTACTCGTTTGTGGTGCCCCCAAATACTGTATTTTACATATATTGTGACAAATAAAAAAATTAAGCAACCTAAATACTTTTGTCATTATTATAGTTTCCTCCAAAAGAACAGCAATATGAGACCCAAAAAATGTCAAAGTAGCATAGTGCACCTAACTGAAGTCAAGCAAACTTGCAATCCCAGCTCCTTCGCAGGGCACACTACCCTGGACAAATTACATAAAATACATTTCTGCAAATAAGGCATATTACAGGCAATTTGGATGTGTTCCAATATATGGGATGCTATACAAAGTTTGCTATGCAAAAAATAGAGCCAGACATATAGTGTCTATAAAAATAATAGTGGCTGATAAACTGACACACAGATGTGTGCAGGGGATTCTTTACTCCCTGCGGAGAGTCCTCATGGCACTGATAACTATGACAGTGCTGTCACAGTGTTCAGTGACAAGGTGTCTCCCCGCTGGGGAATATTGATGTGCACCACAGACCTATGGTGCATGCATGTCCTATGTTTTGCAGGTACGTGCATTTGCACGTAAAACATGGACATGTGAACACACCATAGGGAACCAATGGTTCCTAATAGAAGCATGTTTTTGTGTGCTCATTGTATGCTCATAAACACACTTGTGTGAATCCACCCTTAGAAAAAAAATCTGACTTTTTCAAGAAACAGCATAATTCTTTGGCGATATTACAGGGAATAAAAGGAATTCCTTTTTTTTTATTCCAAGAAATCTGGAATCCTTTCATTCATTTTTTTTCTTCTTCACAAATTGAGGGAGATAATCCTCAAGATAAATTTTGAGTGCAGGCATGTCTTCATTGTGTTTTTTAATTATTAAAACATACAATAAAACAAAAAAGATTCACTATCCCCACAAAATACTCCTTTCAGGAAGGAGGCTCTGTTAATTGCAAATATCTTGAAATAAACATATAGTCATAGTCAGCAATAAGGAACATAAAGAGAAGAATCGCTTTGCCTATGTTAAGGAGATGGGTGTCCAGTCCACTAGTACCATTAGCAAAAAGGTAAAGTTCCCTGGTGCAAGCACTGAGTCATGACATCACATGGAGTCATCCCAGACTCCATGCTTCCCTTAATACATCCAGAAATTGTGTTTACCTTTTTTGCTACTGCATCACGCTGTTGACTCACGTTCAATCTGTGATCTATTATTATACCCAAGTCTTGTTCACATGAGCTGCCCTACAGGCCCAATTACTCTCATTCTGTATGTGCTTTTTAAATTTTTTTGTAACACACTCAGCGGGGAGTGTTTAAACGCAGCGATAACTGAGCAAACCAGCGATAATTTTTTATGCTTTCTGAAAATGACTGACAAATAAGCAGTAAATGAATAGTGCACAAAGGCTTTGTATTTAGCCATAATGATTATCAGGCATTATCCTTCGCTTGAACGAATTTTGTGTGATTGTCATCCCATGTAAATGGCCCTTAAGAATTAGGTCCAAGATAGCAGATCCCCTTGTTTTCTCTTCTACCTTTTGGAAGATAAAGTTGTCAGCAAGAGTGGATAAGAATTTGTTGGATCCATTACTTTACCTGAGAGAGATTCCCAACAAATGTCTGGATAGTTAAAATCCCCCATGATCACTATCTTACACTCTTTTGAGAGCTTGGCCATCTGATGTAGAAAGAGTTCATCAATATCTTCTGCTTGTCTAGGTGGCCTATAGTAAATGCCTATAATGGTGTCCTCTCTGTTGCTCCCTCCTTGTATTCTTACTCATTAAGTTTCTACAGAACTCCCATGCTCTGAAGCTTGAATCTCTGTTGAGATTAATGCTTTCCTAACATACAACACAATACTTCCTCCCCTTTTCTTTAAGCCTGTTTCTTATAAATACGTTGTATCCTTCAAGCCTTGTATTTCAATCATATGTATCATTCCACCAAGTTTCCGTGATGCCTATGACATCATATTTCTCTTCCTGTGTTAGGAGCTGCAGTTCCCCTTTTTTTTTCCATGCTCTGTGCAGTTGTGTAGAAACATTTTAGTTTGTGATCGGTGTCTCTTGCTCCTCTACTTTCCTTCTGAATTTTTTGTCTTTGTTTTTTCTTTCCACTTCTAATAGCGAGGTTCTCAATTGTATTCCTTAGCTGTATATGTTTACCTGGCTTTTCACTTCCCTTTCCATAGTGTTCTAGATTAAAGCTCTCCTGATCAGTGTAGTAAGGCACCTGACAAATATATGCTACCTGTCTTTGTGCAACCCGTCTCTAGCAAGCATTCCATCATATAGGTAATTCACTCCATGGTCTATAAATCCAAATCTTTGTTGACAGCATCATTGACGTAGCCAGTTTTTCACCTCTAGAATCCTGTTCCATCTTGTTATTCCATGGCCGTCCACTGGGAGGATGAATGAGATGACTACCTGTGCTCTTAGTTTCTCCTTTTTCCTGCTGAGGTCTTCAAAGTCTCTGCAGATAGTTGCAAGGTCCTTTTTTTACAGTGTCATTAGTCCCTATGTGTATTAGTAGGAATGGGTAGTTGTCTGTAGAACTGAATAGTTGTGATAGCCTATCAGACAAATCTGTCATATGTGCAATTGGGTATCCAGCAGTACCCACTGTGCATATCTTTGCATAACCTGAGATCCTCTCTGGGAACTGTAGGAGTGGGGTGGGCTGCTATCACAGCAAACCTCTATTCTGCATTAATAGTGTTGCATCTCACACAACACAGCACTGTGAGTGCAATTCATCTATATGACTAGCTCTATTTAAATCAATCATATACACAAAAGTGCCTACTGTGTTTCTTTTGAAGTAATATGAAGCAGCAGATATGTAACAGGAGACAAATGATGCATACTATTCATGTATGGAATATTTGCACACAGTTTTATTCACATGGGTTCAGAAAGTAGAGATATAACATGGTCTTCTGCTGAGTCCTTCAACTGGAGAGCAGCTGTCATTGCCAATGGCATAAAGAGAGCAAGGTGGGCAACAATGAACATAGTTTCAAAGGGAGAATCTCATAATTACACCCATCTGCCCAAAAAAAGGTATATGGACAGGGGCTTTGTCACTGTAGGGTTCAGAACTAAAATATAACTTTTATTAAATCTTTATAAAAAAAAAAGAACTTGATGAACAAGTCTCAAATAGGACACACATATAGCTAAAAGAGAGTACTCCTTAAACAAAATTCCCAGAGATGACGGAATGGCCGTATTTCGGGATAGGCTGGCGGCTACCTTCTCTCGTTCTTATTGCTTTCTAGGGGGGAATCTCTGGGGGATATTTAACCCTTTGAATGCTAGCATCGTCTACCTCTCCTTTACCTTTACAACTTCCGCTACAATCTAATTTTTGTCGAGCAGTTTAAGGACGTTGTTTACTGACTTTTTGACGTCCAGATATGGAATTTGGTTCCTGATGACGCTACTCTAACTGTAGCAGAAACGCGTCGAACCGCGTAATTTTTCTTAAGAAGTGACGTCCTAAGACTATTCCATATAATTGATGGATTATCTTTCCTCTCCTTATTTTGGATTGGAAGTAATCAATTTTGGAATTTTTTCTAAGTTATCAATGGTCTATTCTCCATCAGATATAGCCACATGGGAAGTTATCTATATATAGTGGACTAGATCTGGGAGGAGTGGATCTTCTCTTTTCTGCTGAGATTACTCTGAAGTCTCTATTGGAGTGCAATTTAGAGGGATTTATGTATACCTCTGTGCACTAAACTAGGCTGGGGTAACGTGTGACGTTCCAAAAATTCTGAACCCAATCACCAAGTTAACCCCTCGTTTAGAGGGCTACGGAGACTTCTCGAGGTTGTTGGTGTTCTGAGAAACTTCTGAACGTACTAGCTAGTTTGACCCTTTAAGTAAAAGGTTATAGCTACACTACATAATTCTGTAGCAAATCACTGATTGTTTTGAATCTTCTATGGTCTACTCCTTTTAAAGCTGTATAGCTTTAAGTTCTCTATCCCGAAATATGGCCATTCTGTCATCTCTGGGAATTTTGTTTAAGGAGTACTCTCTTTTAGCTATATGTGTGTCCTATTTGAGACTTGTTCATCAAGTTCTTTTTTTATAAAGATTTAATAAAAGTTATATTTTAGTTCTGAACCCTACAGTGACAAATTCAGTTTGACCATCTGGTGTGCCACCTGCTCCAGTGATTTCTTATATGGACAGGGGCAGTTTAAACCAGCAACCTTTCTAGCAGTGCCAAATGAACCAAAATAGTTGAACTTTGCTAAATATTCAGTTTGGCGAGAACTTGAACCTCAGGTGGTTCATTTTGGTGAAACCTACTAAAATTCCTCCTCCTCTTTCCTATTGACCTGCAGAGCTAGGGCCCTAGTTTCAAATCTGCCAAGCACATCATCTGCATGGATGTATGTGTGGGTTTCTATAAACATTCATACAAACTCCATGCAGATGTTTTTCTTGGTCAGATTTGTACCTAAGACCCCAGCGCTGCAAAGCAACAGTACTAACCACTGAGCGAAAAAGGACAAGGACTTTAGACACTGTAATATAGTTTTAGAGGAATTAGTGAAGTTCCTGTTTAGTTTCTACAAGTTTGGACCGGATCAAACTTGTTGATGAAGTTTGCTGGACAGGCTAAACCAAACTTTTCAAAAGTTCACCCAACACTACTCTCTAGAGTAAAATGCTATCATTTTTTTAGAGCACAAAATCTGTAACAATGATGATAACAATCTATAATATGAACTTTTATAGTAATAATAATGAAAACAATAATAAAAGTATTAATAAATATTTAACTCGGTTAATACCGGTACCAGGTGCTAAACCGGACAACAGTCAATGCAGATTATTATTATTATTACTACTATTATTATTATTATTACTATTATTATTATTACTATTATTTATTATTATTATTACTACTATTATTACTATTATTATTATTATTACTTCTATTATTATTATATTTCACAACATATTTGTAAACTTGTAACTTTATATATTGCCATATACATATTTGTTTTGTTATCATGGTTACCTGTAAAGCCTGAGCTGAATATGGCAGCAAATTCTGCTTGTTTAGACACTGCTCCCTCCCCTTCTGCACCACAAGGAAAACAAACAATTCTAAAGTGTTCATTTCTCTCTTGATAGCCAAATACCATTAGCCAAAAGCTAAATTCCACTAGGCACAGCTGGCATTCATCCATCAAACAGGTTGGAAAATGAAAACTTGTACAATAAAACGAGTCCCTTGTTGCCACTGAGTCACATTCCTATGGGATGTGGTAAGAAGCCGGATAAATCACTAATAGGGCAATGTCTCCATAGACCTAAGATCCCAACCTTTTTTTCTCCCTAGGATTTCATAAACACTTCAACTCATCATGTAGGTTACATTTCTATTCATAATGCAGCTGAGGAAAGTGTATGTTGCTCCTCACCCTACTGTTCACACATGTTTGATACACAAAACAATCTGGAATGGCAGCTCCCAGATGTGTTCACGACTATTTTTTTCAATATTTTAAAACCTGTTCAGTTTTTCCGTGTTTCTTGCTTACGCTAAGTAGAGGCTGCAAGAAAGATCTGAAATATTAAGCATGCGGCGCTAGGCTGTTGCACCTAATTTTTCTACACGTTCACACCCGACTGAAGTCTCTAGGAAGCTTCGAAAAGGCAAGTGAGGAAAAATGTCAGCAAACGTGTAAATAAACAGCTGCTTCCCAACATATGTATTTTCTTTGATATTTTTCAGGTGCTATAATCTACAATCCATATCTGCCAAGCTTGTAACATTCAGCATAATTTAACTGTAATTGATAACACAAGGGCAGATGGCCAGAAGTTTAAGCTTCTCCTTACATCCTCTTAGTTTGTGGAAGAAAGCATAGCAGATGGTCCAACCGCTCTTTATTTATGTGTTGCTTCTAACTCCTTTGCCTTCATGATAATGGATCATTATTCCTTGCTGAGCACAAACACCAATATGCTTTTAAATCTGCTTCTTGAAATTTGCAAAAAGGAAGGCTGCATTTCATAAGAATTTATGGATCTGCACTTAGCAGGGGAACAGTAGCTTTAAATTATGTGGTGGCTGTCAGGAACAATAATTTAATAACTTAATTTTGAGTGCTTTCAAATATGTTTGCCTGACTCATTAATTTGACATTCAGAATTAACCCCCAAGTTTAGGGATTGGAGAGATCCTGCAGAATTTTAATCTATAAGACAGTTCACATTAACCTCTTAAAGACCACCAATCATTATTTATGGAGAGTGTAAAAGGAATTAGAAACTTTAAAAATCTGTGTCTTTTCATCAGAAGCAGCACAACGATAGCTCTTGTGGTGGAGTGTGGTATTGCAGCTCAACCTCATTCAATGAAATTGGGCTGACTGGCACAACTATAACTCTTGTGGTGGAGTGTGCTATTGTAGTTCAACCTCAATCAATTAAGTAAGGCTGACTGGCAATGTGAAGAATTGCTTATGGATAAGAGTGATGCTGTTCCTGGAGAAAATAAAGGCATACTCTTTTTTTTTTTCTAATTTCATCCAATCCCTTTAAAGGGAATCTGTCATGGCCTTTGAGCCCCGTAAAGTACGTTATGGGGCTCAAAGGTCATGGAGTTTGGTGTCCAGAGAATACTCTTTTATACTCACAGGGAACCCTTTTCTACAATGTTGTCATTAGTCAGACCTGACTAATGACAACATCTGCATGGAGTTTGTATGTTCACTCTGTGTTTGCAGGGGTTTCCTCTTGTACGCCAAAAAACCCCATACAGATAGGTGAGTATAGGTTGTAAGCCCCAGTGGTGACAAAACTTAATATCAAGTGATATAAAGTGCAGAGTAATATACATATGCTATGTAAAAAAGGTGATTATTTTGCCCCTGTGCTATCTCAACTATAGATTTTCCTTCTGCATATTAATGAGAACTGATGTTTCTACCTACCCTTGTACTTCTGTATTACTAACTATGGCTGATTTCAGAAACTTTATGTAGCACTACTGATTGATTTTAATTACTGAGCTAAACTTTAGTCCTAAGCAGTACATTGAGTTATATGCAGTCAGGAGGACTGCAGCTTTCACTCAAAATCAATTAGCAGCACTACACAAAGTCTTCATGTACTCTCATTGTTCAGCGCCTTGAAAACCCCACACTGTACAATAAGAGCTGCATGGAAAAGGCTGAAGCATTTTTTTCCCTTTCTGCCATTTCCGTCACTATATACACTTAATGAGTGTAGTGTATGGAAAAAAAAACTAATAAAACTATGGAATACAAAAAAAATTGAAGACTTAGCTGGACACAAAACAAGCAAGGACAGTTTACTAAGTTTTGACTTTATTATTAATCTAAATGGACTGAAGAGATATGCTTTACCTTGCTATATACACATGCTCACTGTGTCACATGCGCTCAATGAATACAATGTGTAGAATAGAGGTAATGGAAAAACATCACATTAAGGCCTCATTCACTTGAGCACTTTTACGCCACTATTTAGCAGCGATAAAACGTCAACTGAAAATCACAACCATGTGAAGCATTGGATTCCATGCATTCATTCACATGGGTGATTTTCGGGCGCGTAACAAATTGCACTGTCAAAATGTGAAATCGGCGATCGTCTTGACCTAGATTTTGACGAAAATTACTGAAAAGTCCCATAGACTCCTATGGGAGCTAAAAAAAAGGGAGGAGAGGAGTTTACCTGTGTCCAACGTTGGGAAAAGAAGACAGTTGGCTGTATTTAATCATGAGACGTAATTCCGAGGGTTTCTAACAAGCAACAGAATTCTGGACTGCCGCGTATTTTTTTGATTTTTGATTCGCACAGCACACAAACATGATGAAGTTGCGCCCAAGAATCTCTGTCACACCTTTTTAATTGTCCTTGTACAAGTTGCCTAAATCTGCAGCATAAACAAGATTTAGAATCCAGAACATTTTTGAAAAACACTGAGTATTTAGTGTGGAAATTTTCCTCTCCATGTGAAGAAGATTTTGAAAATCTCCCCCCAGGGCTTGTACTGTAAATGCTGTTGATTTCATGCAGCAAATTCTGCAGCAGAAATTCCACAGCATTTACAGCCTGTGTGAAGTTGTCCTAAAAATGCAAGAATAAATTAAACAAAAACACATTAAAATACCCCCTCGAGGGGTGTGGCTTAGGAAGCACAGGGAGACGCAGCTCACAGCTCAGCTCTGCCATTGAAACCCAGCTTTTTGGCCCAAATCAGGAGTCCCAGCAGAGAAACACCACAGCAAAGTGACCTGCACTGTGCTGGAACCTCTGTCTATTCCAGGGAGAACCCCTTGGATGGCTGTGGCGGCAGCGCGGAGGAGCACGGAGCCACGGCCTAGCACAGCTGCGTCCTCCCACTGTCTGGAGTGCCAGGCCTGTGATTGGAGGCGTCCAACGCGATCTTCCCGGGCGTCCGTGCAGAGTGACAGCGGCTTCAGAGCTGCAGCCCGCGAACCCTGACATCTTGCTGAAGTGTGGGAGACCGCCGAAACCAGCATCGGAGACCCCCCCCCAAGGGGGGCGGAGCTGACTCGGTGGCCCTGCGGTCTGATCGGACGCCATTACATCCTGCAGCCTACACCAGGCACCGACTTGGGGAGCATTCTGTCACCCCCCTGAACAACGGCGAACCTCTGTAACAGCACCAGAGCATGCACTGAACATAGAGGCTCGGATTTCAGGGCCCCACAGCCCATTCGGCCGCCATTTTAAAAAGCGGCCTACCATGCCGGGTGAAGCCGCGGGCTAAAGTTTTAGGAGGAGCGGTGAGCACACAGCGGTACTGTACAGGGGAGCACCTGAACCCGCCATCCATTACCATGAGATACAGCGGGCTTCACAAGGGAGGGAGTGAAGACAGTGGCAACTAGAACAGCTGCTATAAAACCCACTGTAAGTGGGAAAGACAGATAACCCCCCCAGAATTCCAGGAGCCCGGGGCAGCTCTTCTGGCCTTCCCAGACCCTCCTGGGTTCTGGTCTCACTCCATCAAGAGCTTGGGCTGACGAGGGGGCAGGAGTGTAAACCCTGAACTGTGCACTCAACGAGGACTGATAGACCCTTGAATATAACAAACAGGAGGTCATCTTCCCACATATTTGAGCTATTTCTCAACTTGGCAGCTGGATAGGACCCTGCACAAGACAAAACATCTGCAGCAAATCCCTGTTGTCCTTTTTACAGCACGGTCCGCACTAAAAAAATGAAGCGACGTCCAGTCTGAGCACCCATTGCTGATTGCCTTGCCCTTCACTTAGGGAGAAGCTCATACACAGTTATTGGAGTGACCACGGTCTGCCCATGAGCTGTGCTCTGACTCTCAGTCACCAGAGCAGAAACGCTATCCAATACCGTACTAGACAAATATACGACTCTGGGTATCTAATATGTCCTGGAGAATCAGCAGATAGAACAAAGTACAACCTTCGGCCACTCAGTGTACCTTACCAGAACGTTTCTCGGGCAACCAATTCACCTCAACTGGAGCAGCCATCTCACAACTCTGATACAGGGGAGCCTTCCGACACTGGTCAGACCACAGACTCAACTATAATGCCTCAAAACACGGACCTCTCCACATCAGAATCCATGCTTCTTACCCACATTAAGAAATTGTTCAGAGACGAGCTTCAGACTGCAGTGCACGACATCTCTAAGCAGATTAACGATTTAGGCCAACGCACCAACGACCTCGAACATAAAACAGACAATATTATTGATGCACTAGATCATGAGCGAGCAAGATGGGATGATTACACCGAAAGGGTGGAAGCCCTCAAGTTAAAGTTTGAGGACCTTGAAAATCGGAGCAGAAGAGCAAATATTTGTATTTGAGGTCTCCCTGAATGCATCACCAAACTGAAGGAGGCCGCCACTAATCTGTTCTCTGCTCTCCTCCCACAGGTGGTACCCAATTCTTTCTGCATAGATAGAATACACCATGCCCTCTCAAAACCAGCTAATCCTGATCTCCCAAGAGACACGGTACTAAAACTACACTACTCCAAAATGCGAGATCAACTTTTGCCGGCTGCCCGTAATCTGGATACACTGCCGGGGTACCCCCTTCTGTCCAAAAATTTGCCGACATCGCACTGTCCACCCTGGCTAAACAGCGAGTCCTGAGACCCATGACCTTAGCTTTGCAGCGGGCAAGCATCAGATATCATTGGAATTTCCCATTCGCTCTACTCGTCTGCATCAACCAAAGATCGTTCTCTATTATGACACTGGAAGAAAGAAAGCGTATGCTGGAGGAAGAATGAATCCCCATTAAAGCTGAGAGTGGCAGATCCCCCAGACTGCAGCAGCCAGCTCTCTCTCGGACAACGGTGGGAAATCCCGGCCACAGGGCGACATCAGCAGACCGTCAGGACCCGACCGTCTGAGACAGGCTACGTATTTTCTGACTCTTTCTTTATTGCATTTTCGAAAGTCTGAGGTTTCGCAGGTTGTTTATTTGTCAGCTTGGGACATTTCTTTCCCTTTCTCCTTTTCTTCAGCTCCCATTGGACATTAAATACTGGAAGGAGAAGCTACTGAGGCCAGGGTGAATAACCTTATAAAAGTTTGCACACAGGATTTATAAAAAGCGCCATGTAGCGCTCTACGCTGTGGCCTCAATGGGTCACTACATTAGGTTTGCATTTAACGACATTTGTCTGGGTGAGGTCTTGGAGCATACGGTATGCACACAGATAACCTCTGTTTTACTTGACAGAAGTTGGTGTGCACGATGCCATCTCAGACACCACACGAGTTTCATACAGATAAATACAGAACCTTATAATTTTAGTGACCTCTGGAATCTTTGGTTTTAGCCAGTTAAATTACTTAAACCGTTACAATTAAGCATTTCTGTTATTATATGCTAAATTTATGTGCTGGGACTGGGCGGAGAAAGTTGATGCCCACTACCTTCCAGACTTCGAGTACACCCCCTCTAAATGTTTAGGAGAGTACTTAGTTTGGGATATTTTGGGTTTTGGAACCCAACACTGTTCGATAATATGATAGTCTTCTCATTATCTTTCATGTTTTCTCTTATTATGTTCAAATATGTCTCCACACGTTGTTTACCTAATGCTCAGTATCTCGTGAGTCCTTAAATTCCACAGCAGAATTTTAGCTTCACTCAACCTCTTCTCTCCTCTTCACAATGGCCACCATAATTTCACACAACGTTAAAGGATTTAACTCCCCACTTAAAAGGAAGAAAGCATTCATTCAGTACCTCAAAACTAAGCCAAACGTTATCTGTCTTCAGGAGACTCACTTCTCCTCCTCTGCTCCCAGATACTTTCATCCCCAGTACTTGGAGACCTACTCATACGTAGCAGCGAAAAAACACCAAGGAGTCTCTATCCTCTTACATAATTCATTCCCCTCACGATCGACAATGCTAAAATAGATCCTTTGGGTAGATTTATTATTTTACAAGGTACCTTACATTATCAAAAGTTCGTTCTGCTGAACTCTTATGCCCCCGTTAACAACCCCTACATACTATTTTCCCCAGATCTCCACTACACTTAAAAAACTGCCCAGGGCCTCCATCTATTGGATGGGAGACTTTAATATGGCCCTTACTCTTTATCTGAACAGTAAGATGAACGATCCAGAGAAGATTATCCCAAACCAAAGAGCTTCGATAACCGCTGCATTGAAAGAACTGGCACTAGCAGATAATCGGAGGAAGGTCCATGGCCCAAGCAGGGGATATACCTTTTTCTTGGCCCCTCATAAATCCTACTCACGTATCAATTGGGTGTTGGTCTCCACTCATCTACTCCTCACCCTTGCACAGATGAGACACATTCCTTGTGCCTGGTCGGACCATGATATCGTCTTTACACAGTTTGTGGGCCATTTCTCCCAGCCTATATCTAGGATATGGAGACTTAACGAGTCTCTGCTGAAAGACCCCATACCTCTGCCCAGATCTCAGAACAACTGGCAATATTTTTGTCAACAAACAACAATGAAGACGCACAACCCATGTGGATCTGGCTTGCACACAAAGCCTTTATGAGAGGCCAAATTTCCCGGATAGCCTCTATTAAAAAGAGGAAAAGAAAAACCTAAAACGCCTTCATACCCTTATCACTGCATTCGTCTGGAGGGAAAGGAAGCCACGTGTGCGCTTCTCACTTCTCACCAGACAAAAGGAAAAAGGGGGCCTGGGTCTACCCAACTTTACCCTTTACTACAAAGCTTGCCTTTCAAATTGTATACTAGACCTACTCAAAGAAGACAATCACAAACTCTGGGTCACTGCGAAACACACACTGGTCTCGGGAACCCTACGAGGGGCAGTGTGGATCCCACCCAAACTCATAAAAGCAATACCCAATATCTCCCCTTTCATAGGTCAGTTATTCAGGACCTGGACAGAATTCAGCCAAAAAAATGGCATGGTCTTAGCCCCAGGCCCCCTAACCCCCCTCATAACCAATCCACAATTCAAGACAACGCTAAACGGAGTACCCATCCTAGGCTTACACACATCACCAATACCAAGAATTAGAGACGTGATGACCAATTTGAACTTAAAACATTGACAGAGATCATAGGAGAGGGAGAAACACTTCCCGGCTCCTGGCTGCAATACTTTCAGCTGAGGGCGTTTGTGGGGTCCCTGGCCCCTCAGGTGAATCTTACGGGCACCCTTACACCCTTTGAACAAATGGCCATGTGCACAACTTCGCAGAGACACATGATTTTATCCTTATATAAGCTGATGCTGAATCGAGAGACAGAGGCCCAGAGCCCCGCATACATAGAGGCTTGAGAAAAAGAACTGGGTCACAGACTACCAAAAGAGGACTGGGAAAGAGCCTGAATCTTTTGTCACAAAATGTCCCCAGCCTGCAAAGCCCAAGATCTAAATTTCAACATTTTATCCAGATGGCATAGAACTCCCGATCATCTACACAAAATCTTCCCTCAGACACCACCAACCTCTTGGCGATGTAACGCGGACAGAGGGAGCATGTCCCACATTTGGTGGAGCTGCCCCAGAGTGTCTGACTTATGGAAGGAAATTATAGAAATATATAAGCATATCTGTAAGACACAACTAAATCTTACACAGGAGATGGCCCTGCTCTCGGTCCTCCCAGGTTCAATTAAAAATGTTAAGAGAGGTGTCCTGAGATTCTTTATACTTGCAACTAGAAGAGTCATTCCCAGACTCTGGAAAACCATGACGCCCCCTTCAAGAGTGATGTGGGTAGAGGAGCTGAACGATCTCATGCGCTTTGACAAATTGGGGGCGGAGGAGAGCGACACCCAGGAGAGATTCTACCACACATGGCAGGCGTGGACTATTTTCAGGTCCTCCGAAAGATTCAAAATCTGGGTGGACACGGGATGTTTGTAGAAGTCATCAGGAACTTCCCTGAGGGAATATGAACCTGGGTGTGGCTCTCCCCAGAGACAAGCATTACCATTCCAAACCACTCTCCATTGTCCCACTGCCCCCAGCCCCCCCACATAACTTCCCCCACCACCACCCTTTGTTCCCCTGTCTGTCAGTTATGTCCTTGTCTTAGTATAAGTGTTGATATGTTAGGACAGTAAATAGCTGTCTAAGTGAAACAAAAATGGAAACATACCCGAATTCTTGATACGGAAAGACTTAATTTCATTTATATACATTAATGTACGTTACTTTATATTTGCACACAAATGACAAATGTATGTTTTTATTTTGAAAATATGTGAATAAAATACTTTTGAACTGACAAAAAAAGGAAAAGAACAGGGGTCTTACTGGCACTGGAGAGGCTCCTGGCTTTGCTAGAAATTGCCAATCAGCAACGCCCTAATATAGCTCTGACTAAAAATATTAGGGACACATAATTACAGATTAATCTCTTGTACACAACTCAGGCAGAGAGGGCCCTTCAGTGGGTCCAGTCCGTCTGCTTCAAACTAGCAAACAAACCAGATAAGCTGCTGGCCGCTCGACTCAGAAACAAGGAAAGGATTAACTCTGTGCACTCTGTCAGGGCAGATAATGAGGCTTGCACCTCGAACCCAGACTACGACTTCTATAACTATAACTATAACTATATATATATATATATATATATATACCCCAGAAGTCCTCCTCTGCCCGTCAGGATTTTCTGAAGGACATTACTCTCCCTCAGCTCGCGGAGCACCAAAGCGATCGCCTTGGCCAACACATCACAGTGGAGGAGGTGGAGAAGACCATTAAGCTTCTAAAACTGGGTAAAGTTTCAGGTCCTAATGGTCTGACGGCCCTATATTACAAAAAATTCACTGCAACCCTCTCTCACCCTTTAACACATTTACATAATGATATCTTATCAGGATAGATGGTCCCTGAGGAGTTCTTGAGGGCCCATATAAAGGTTATTCCCAAGTTAAACAAGGACCACACCTCACCCAAAAACTACAGACCAATCTTACTCCTAAACCAAGACTACAAGATTCTGACCAGGATTTTAGCCAGCCATCTAAACACCTTCCTGCCTTCACTGATCCACAAAGATCAGGTTGGCTTTATCCCCTCTCGACAGGCCCCAGAAAACATTAGAAAAGTCCTCAACCTTATGCACGTCTCAAAAATACATAGAACACCACTATTAACTGTGGCCCTGGATATTGAAAAAGCCTTTGACAACCTCTCTTTGGATTACCTTTTCGCAGGTTTAGAGAAGGCAGGTATCCAAAGGGAGTTTTGTCATAGGGCTACACTCCCTTTACTCAACTACCTCAGCAGAACTAAAACTCCCCTCCTCCGTAGTTAACAAAATATCTGTTTAAAGAGGAACACGACAAGGGTGTCCCCTGTCCCCAGCCCTTTTTGCATTGGCGATGGAGCCTCTTGCCCAGACCATTAGAAAAAACCTGAATATCTCAGGTGTTGCAGTAGGGGATCAGGAACATAAAGTGTGCGGATGATATTCTCCTCACACTATCTAGACCCCTAATGTCTCTACCAAATCTAATAGCAACCCCAGATTCATTTGCAGAAGTCTCAAGACTAGTAGTAAATATGGACAAAACAGAAGCCCTATTCCATAATATTCCCCCACATTCACAGAAACTTATAAAGATAAACTTTGGCTTCAAGGCCTGCCCACAATATATTACCTACTTCGGTATTAAACTCACCCACAATCTAGATGCACTATATAAATGTCCCTACCCCCTTTTATTTGCTTTTCTAAAGACGGAAATGAAGAAATGGAGTCAGCCCACCCTCTCGTGGATGGGCCATATCAATTCGGTTAAGATGGCAATCTTGCCCCACCTTCTATATTTATTTAGATGTCTCCCTATAGATGTTCTTACAAAAGATATGCAAGAAATGCAGAAACATATTTTCCAATTCATCTGGGGGAATAAAAAACCCCAGAATTAAACAAAAAGTGATGCACTACCATAAAAGAGTCGGGGGCCTGTCTGTTCCTAACCTGAAAAAATACTACTTAGCAGCCCAACTGTCGCAAATTCCCCTTATATTCGCATATACAGGGAGACCTTTGTGGCCATGATGGACCTTGCGGCAGCTTTTTGGGATAGAAATTTAAAATTCACAAATACTCATCACTTATCCCCACTAACTTACCACTAGTTCTTGATCTGGAGGAAAACAGAGTTAAATATGCAATGATGTCCCCTATTTCTCCGTTGCTACCTGTTATCCCTAACCAGGTGTTTCTCCTGAGTTTACAGGATCAAAGTTTTCAGTGGTGGTGAACCAGGCACATTTCACTTCTTTACCATTTTATGCCACAAGGCAAGCTTCTTACCTCTCAACAGTTGATCAACAAATACTCAGTCCCAGATCACTTATGGTTTAAAGGGAGGCAAATCAACAGTTCCCTTCACTCTTTAATAGGCCCCACCAGCGCCATTGTCACCCTCACAGCTTTAGAGAGATCCTGCATTTAGTCCCCACTCCAGTCAGGTACGATATCGTCACTATACGCTAACATGAACAAGCCCTTACCGGGTGCCAAACTATGCACCGTTGGGAAACAGACCTTGGCATTTCTTTTTCCTTACCTCGATGGCAGCAGTGCTGCACCTTCATCTCAAAAGGTAGTCACCAAGTAGCACTTGCCGAATCCTCGCTAAAAATTCTACATAGGTCCTAACTAGTTCCTTCAACGATCCACAAATACTTCTCATCCATATCTCCGAACTGTTTTAGGGGTTTTGATAGCTTGGACTCGATAGCACATACATGGTGGACGTGCCCATTGGTTGCGACGCTCTGGAGATGGGTGACCAGACTTATCTCTAGAGTTCTGAGTAAACCATTTCCCCTTTCCTCCTCCACTTGCCTCCTGGCTGACAAGCCCCTGGGCTTCAACAATAAACAACATAAGCTTTCACAGCATATATGCATGGCGACTAGAATTTACATTGCATCTCAGTGGCTGACACCCACTCTTTCTGTAGACCCAATCACTGCAGAAGTGTCGAGAATGATGCTATACGAAAAATTGTCGGCCATGAGGGAAGACAGTATGGAACTGTTCCTCAAGACCTGGAAGCCTTGGGCAGATTTCCTGGACATACCAGGCCTAACTTGGCATCTTAGCTCATGAGGCATCGGACCAGGGCTGTCAGCCAGCTCTTCCTGACACCTTAGAGAGACTTGAATATATAAAGAAACATCAAAGTTGGGGGGGGGGGGCGTGAGCTGGGGGGGGGCTTGCTGGGGAGGGGAGAGGAGAGAGGGGAAAGGTGCGATGAGGGCTACACATAACATGTATAGCATGTAAGAAGAGGAGGGGAGGGAGGAGGAGAAAGGGAGGACTAAGTACAACGGTCAACTCAACATACCTCTACAGAATGTGTGGATTTTTGGTTCTATATTTGTGTAATTTCTTTTCTGTATTTTCATTGATATCTAGATGCGCCCTGCGTGGGGAATTTATTAAAGCACCACCTTATGCTATATTACAAAATCTTAATAAGATATTTTGAGACAAAAAATACCCGCATCTTCACTCGTTGTCTCTGACCAAATAACTCTAAATGGGACATGTAGGTATCACTGAAAGGACATGTAATATAATGGCATTTGATGATGGTGATGATAGAAGATCATGATCACAGATTTAAAAAAAACTGATTATATGATTACCAGGGAAATAAATTAAATGTAGAAATAAACTAAAAACAAAAAAAAATAGTATTGTTACAGACTTTAAATGGAGTCTGTCAGCTGTTTTGACTATGCAAAATTACTAACAGTGCTAAGTAGTGGCCAGCAACAGCTATTTAGCTTTGGGTATGTTATTAGTGGCAGCATCAGTGTAAAAAAAAGGCTTTAATTCAAATGCCTAGTCCCTTTCCCCCGAAATGCTCTCCAGCCCCTGCCTTGACTTGCTTTATAGCTCATCCCCTCTGCTTGAGAGATTGCTGTAGGATCTAATTAGGAAACCAATGGGAGTGTTGTTTATAGCAGCTAGTCTACACCCACAAGCTAAGGGAAGACTTCAAATTGCAGATGCAGCTACATCCATTTTAGATTTCCAGAAAAATACAGAACAAAATAGTGCTACATGCAGCATAATTTCATTCTGGAAATGCTAAATTGCATAATGGCAGCTGGACAGAACCAATGAGTCAATGAGTTCCATCTGGGGTCATTAGGGATTGGCATGTGGCAGATACGGCACTTCCACTTTTGCTGCAGTTCAGCTGCTAAAATGAAGCACAACAATGGTAATAACAGCACAAGTGTGAATGAACCCTTATTCTGAAAAGTCAGCTGGAAAGTTAGGTATGCTTTAACGGCTCAGCTATGGACAATTAGTTTTATATTTTGCACCACATGGATGCCACTGGCTCTTGGTACATTTCAGGTTACTAGTTTCTGTTGAAGTGACTAATTTTGTATCTATATGATTCTCTACACATACAATGCTCAAAGTATGATAAGGTATTTGAAACTGTCTTTAAGAATATGGCATACCTCAAGTCCCCATGACTTAATGAACCCAAAGTTCTGTTATGACAATCTTTAGATTTTATTAGCCGAATCATTTCTAAGAGTTTATTTCTTTATAAGTGATCATTCCTTAAGAGGAGACATCGAGGTTATAATACAACTTTTCTCATAATATTATATTTATATCTGATTACAGTAGACGTCTAATAATGTCTCACAGCTCCATCTTTGTTATGGGATCCCATTATGAAAGAATTCTTTGTTGAAATGCAGATGTTTGGATTACAAAGTTCTGTCGGTCTGTTAACAAGACGGGTTGTTTAACTTGCTTAGTGCAGCATAAAGTGTTATTTTGTCAGATTTAAGATAAATTTATTATAAGACCCCCTGCCAGAAATCTATGAGACCATTCTTTGTCTATGGCAGGTTACTGTTTTGCAAAGAGTTAACTGAAAAGACTGTTCTCTAGGTTTGAATCTTATTATTAATATATATGAATTTTTTGTCCATCTCTAGATTCTGGTCTAGTTCATTAACAAATTGGCAAAAGTTGAACTTCTTGGTTCAGCATCAAAATTTATATATTATATGGCAGCTTTCCAACTATTAGAAAATTCATTTTTGTTTATGTTTATACACAAGTTCATTAAATGAGTAAAAAAAATGTTATGTAGATTAAAAAAAAAATTGAGTATTAATTAGCACACAGGTTGAGACTGGATCAGGAGATCCTTTAAAGGACCAAGCCCCTTATGCAATAATAGATTCAAAAGGTCGTGCAGAGGTCAATGTTATTTAGTCCTGACTAGTGTAGAACAAATCGAAGCAGTCAAACCCTGTTTCGGGCCTAACTTTGCTAAAAATTTGGTTTGGACAAACCCGGGCCTTGGGTGATTCATTTTGGCCAAACCCACTAAAATACTTCTTCTTCTTCTCCTACTCCTTAATAAACGTAAATGAAGGTGAGTATTATTATTAAACACAGGAAAAACATACAAACTCCCTGCAGATGTTGTCTTTGGTCGGGTTTGAACCCAGCACTGCTAGGTGTTAATGCTAACCACTGAGCAACTATGGTTCTCCTAAGGAGGAGTAAGAAGGAGGATCAGGGAGGAACAAGAAGCAGAAAGAGAAGAAGAAAGAAAAATTGAAGGAAGAAGAAGAAGAAGGAGAAGAAGGAGAAGAAGAAAGAGAAGGAGAAGAAGGAGAAGAAGAAAGAGAAGGAGAAGAAGAAGATGGAGAAGGGGGGGAAGAACAGTCACTACTACTTTTATGGCTCTTAGACAGTGTTACACAACAGTGTCAATGGTAAAGATCTGGTTCAGTTGAAATAATTCAGTCCAAACCAAACTTTTTGTTGAAGTTTGGCAAAGCTCAGGCCCATGGCAGTGTTTGTCAAGATACAAGATGAGCCTCATCAGTGAGATGTCCCCCATTTTCTGGTGAGCCACAAGTACTGCTTCCCATCCATTGCATACACAGGTATATTCCTCATCCATATCATTGGCTGTGCCTAGTACTGCAGCTCAGTGTCCTTCAAGTGAATATTAATTATGGCTTTCAAATAATTTATTTTGGTGAATTAAAGAAGCCTCACTGCTAGATTAATAGAAGATAAGGTCTGTCTAACATTAATGGTTTATTAAACAGTAATTATAAATGGTCCATGTATAATGATGCTGATTTGTTATATGGCAAATGGCATTTGAAGCAATATAACATAATAGGGTTTGCACACTCTAGAGCTGCATCATTCTTCTTTGTACTAACCCTTGACTAAAAACATTTATAAAAGATATTCCACTTTAGTGTGTTTATTGATCCTGGTATTGTCCAAATTGCAGATGTGAACCCACCACACCACAAACAAATTTGGCTTATGGCTATTCCTGAGGGCAGAGGGGGCTCCTTGGTTTTCACCCTTTAACCCCAGTTGGGTTCTGGTTTTCGCTTCAGGGACCCCTAGGCCATTACCCCAGGAGTAAGTTCGGTGTTGTGTTAGCTATTGCAAACTGCTCAGGGTAACCATAGCCCAGTGTGTAAGTAGTAAATAGATATGATTTTGTGAAAGAACCAAAGTCCATGCAGACAGAATTCTTGTATAACAATATAACAGGGCAAATGTCATAAAAGGGTGCAGATAGAGATACCATCATCAAAAACCAACCAAGGCCAAAAGTGGAGTAAACACGAAAACTGAGTAGGACAGTTATGGATCAAACCAGCAGTTAGTTAGAACAGGGGAATGTCTTTGCACACCAAATTAATTGCTCTGGCAGCTGCTAGCAGTAGAAGGGGCCTTAATTGTAGGCTTGTCAGTGCTGCAGTATGAGTTGGCGCTATACAAATAAAGATTATTTTTATTGGCGAGGGATGGAAATGCTAGGTGTACACACTGGCCCTTCAAAAGTTAGGCTGTCCATGCGCACACCCTGTGGGGCTCAGAAAACTGATAGGACATATGGCACTGGCCACAACTGAGATAAGGAGGAGGTTGGTGATGCCGTTAGCCATGACCAGCAGCTACGACAGATTACTGCCTATGTCTTGTATCCATCCATTACATTTTAGCTGTGACACAAGAAAGCTACTCTGGGTTACATGACTAGAGAGCTTTTTTTCAGCAAAGAGGCAGTATACCCATCAAACTGTGTCCCATAATGAGCTCACGCAGGACAGAAGCATCCTGTGGAGCAGAAGGGCATGTTAGTCTCTGCACTTCAGCTAAAGTAATGCTAATTTTTGGTGATACATTGGGTACATAAAATCCAATTATACTCAACATTGTCTTTTCAGTACTTTAAGGGCTTAGTCAGACGGGCGTTTTTTGCCGCGATTTGCGCATGCGCATGCGTCCGGCGATTTTTTAAAACCATTGCTTCACAATGGTATCGGACACATGAGCGCTTTTTATGCGCTCGTCCGAAAAATTATAGAACAAAAAATCGCAGATCGCACCTATCTGCGATCTGCGATTCCTGTTCGCTTCTGTATATGCGCTCAATGGGGCCGGCGGCAGCAGCGCCGACCCCATTGAGAACATATAGAAGACAAATCATTCTTCTCTGCCACAGCTGTAACAGCTGTGGCAGAGAAGAACGATGTTTGCCCATTGAATTCAATGGAGCGGCAATACAGCCGCTCCATTGAAAGCAATGGGCTGCCGGCGTGCGCGGGGTTAATTGTCGGGAAGGGGTTAAATATATAAACCCTTCCCTGTAATTCATGCTAAAATGTGTTAAAATAAAAAAAAATTGTATACTCACCTTTCCGCTGCAGCCGGAGTCCAGCCGCGGCCGCTGTCAGTTCTCCTGAACTGCTTCTCGGCACTATTCAGCCGGCGGGGCTTTAAAATCCCCGCCTGCTGAATGATCTGCTCTGATTGGTCACAGCCTGACCAATCAGAGGCCGGTTTCACTCACACACCCATTCATGAATTCATGAATGGGTGAGTGACTGCTGCCTCTCAGCGCTGAGCCAATCAGGGGCAGGTCTGACTCACATCCATTCATGAATTCATGAATGGGTGTGAGTGAGGCATGCCTCTGATTGGCTCAGCGCTGAGCCAATCAGGGGGCAGGTCTGACTCACACCCCCTTCACACCCACTGCAGGACGGCTGCCCGGAGCTGCAGGCAGAAGGTGAGAATGCAATTTTTTTTTATTTTAACACATTTTAGGATGGATTGCAGGTAAGGGCTTATATATTTAAGCCCTTACCGACAATTCATCCCGGGCTCGCCCGCAGCGCATTGCTTTCAATGGAGACGGCTGTATTGCCGTCTCCATTGAATGCAATGCGCTGGACAGCTCCGGCCCGTTTCTAATGAAACGCGGCTAGGAGCAGATTTTCGGGCGACTTGCGCGCATCGGTCACGCGATTTGCGGATGCGCATCCGTCATGCGATCCGCAAATCGCGGCAAAAAACGCCCGTCTGACTAAGGCCTAAGGCTGCAAAATTGCATTACTTTTGTATCATTCAAATGAAGAAGTGTTTAACAAAGATAAAATAGTATTCATTTTTTGTGTGTTAACATGCAAATGATGTTAATTAGCTGCTAATTAGCTATGCAAAATGATCACTCAAAACTGTCACTCAAACTGTCTTTTGAGCGAATTTTGAGCAATCCTCTTTGCGTGTAAATGTGGCTTTACTATTTTATCTAATTACCAATGGTTTTGCATTAAAGTAGTTGTCCCATCAGAGACAGCCCCTATCAGAATTCGGCCTCAAGGATGAACAGTTAAATTTAATGGAGGAATCAAAAGCCACCCAGACATTTTCCCTGTAGGGTATGAATAGCCATCTTGTAATGCAAGCATGACACAATGTGCACCAGAACAGAACAACTCTCCATTTTATATTATGAGGGTGGTCCCCATGACGTTGATGTAATTTGATAGGGTATATGAACAGGGGTTGTGATCCTGGCACAACCCTTTTAAGTTTGACTAACTAATTTGGCAATCTCCACAACTTTGAAAGTACTTTCCTAACCTGAATCTCTGAAGTAATACCTAATGCTTTTGGTAGTTCTAAGCTTACTGAAGTGTTCTTCTAATAAAAGGATAGTGTTGTATAGATCAACATTGGGGGAGAAATAGGCTAAACTGGATGGACATATGTCTTTTTTCGGCCTAACATACTATGTTATGAAGAAATTAAATTCTATATTAGTGGTGCTGCAGAGAAATTAGACACTTCCTGCCAGGTTCTCCAAAGTGGGTGACCCTTCAGAGTGACTCCAAAGGTGGAGCTCTACTTTAATTTTGGTCTTCGTATATCCTACAAAATCCCCTGGTTCCATTTACTGTATCTTTGCATCTGTTTCAACCTCAGTAAGGCTGCTGCAGTTTTTATTATTCACAGCTGTTTCAATAGTTACATTGGCTACATTAAAGCATAACATTTTGAGTATTAATATAAGGTTCTTCAAAATGTGATGAATTAGTTAGCTACTGAATTTTGGTTTTGTATAGTCTTGTTACAATTCATTCCATGGTGAATTATATTGCATTCTAAAAAATGATATTGAATGTGTTATATTGCTAAGAAATGTATTACATTGTAAACAGCACTAGTCCTAAACAGATATAGTCAATTACTTCACATTTTCCTAAACTACTCAGCATATGGGTTGCAACTGGTTAATTAAAGCTGTGTAATAACTTTGCAATAAAGTAAATCAGGTGCTGCTTGCACTTTCTATAAGCCATTTCTGTTTTTGTAGTTTTATTTTGCCACAGGCTATTTAGAGAGTGGCTGTTGTGGCCGTTTTATAAACTTATTTCTAATTTTTAATGACGAGCTATGTTTATAAATCCTTCTAAGGGGAACCAGCAAGCGCTGTGAGTTCAAGGCCCCGTGCAGATTTATTTTCAGGGAAATTATAATGAAAATATATTTAGCATTTTTATGTTTGTATGAATTTCTTTGAAAATATTGGAATATCAACATGTTTACTTTCTGGGAAACTCAAGAATTGCATCAAATTTTCTTGCTGGTGCTTTATAGATGGCTAGACACAACAGCTTATATTTTCCTTTGCAGTCACTGCTAAAAAAATAACCTCAATATTTACAATGAAACTATTAAAGGGATAACATAGAGGTCGTTTCGACAAAATAGTGTAGTTTGCACAAGATGGGCCCATGTATCTGAAGTATATTTATCAATGCTGGGATGGGGGATAGCAGATGTATGCAGCAAACCTGGGCACCACTAAAGGGGTTTTCTGAGTTGTCTTTTTATATAGTTTGGGCAATGGTGCCAGACTGTATAGGTGACATCACTGGGATAGAAGACAATCTGTAAACCTATTGGCTGACGTGGTTCCATGAGTTAACACCCCATCTGACCACTGCAGAGCAAGTAATCAAAGCACCTGAGGATGGGAGCATGTGAATGCATCCTAAAACACCCCCACAATGCTCTGCCTTTAAATTTAACATGTTCCAACTAAATGTATGTTATACACAGGTACACTAGACAAGCATATGACTGGATGAATCAGAGCTTATATGGTCCTACAATTATTCCCCTGATAGCTATCATACTACACTTCAGGAATGGACGTAGGAAGGGAAGCATTATAAATCCCTTCCCTTAGACATCAGTGGCACTTAGCTCACTGCAGATAGTTATGAATATGTGCATTAACACTTTAAAGGTTTGTTTCAATCTGCATGATTCTACAAGGGTTGCCTAGAAATATACCTTGGATTGGGGGTATCCCCCTCCATAACCACATTTGGAATTTACCTTTGTGGGTGATCTCATATGAAAATGGCACCTAGTTTTCCAACTAACTATCAATGAATGTAACTTATTATTTAAAAAACGCAGTCCATGTAGGATGCTTGCCCAGCAGCGTTACTTTTCTGCTGCAGGGAAATATATGACCAGTCAAAACTTTCCCCTGTAATACCAACTGATCGCCGGTCAGATTGGAGCAGGTCTGGAGGGATCACTCATGAGGAATTAGGAATACGATGCTGAGTAAGAGAAGAAGTCTGATTAAAACAGTAAAATAATACAGTCTAATTGAAGAATAGTGTAAATGAAAATTTATGACAAGTGATTAATTTGACAAGATCAATAGGTATCACACAAAGAGACAGACACTAATTGCAATATTCAATATTTCAAACTCTTTTACTTAACCCATATATTTCACTTTATCACTAAACTGTTGACCATAAATAACCTAGCAATGTTTAAATGGAATGTAAGGCCCAAATTTAGAACTAATGCTTGAACCCCTGTATCTTTATTGTGATCAATGGATAAGATAAGCAAGTTCCCAATTTAGTCCATAAATCCAACTGTCCCACTCTCGTGGGGGTCCACTGTATGGTAGAGTTCTATACCGCAAAAAGGGATACGGCCCTGTGCCTGTTCACTGTGATCCCCAAGGAAATAGAAAATCCAGTGGTAGATGCAGCCAAGAAACTATTATATTTCCTTGTAAGAAGTTCGGTGGTGCACCTACAGTCATTTAGTATATGTACACTTACTTGAAGAGTCCAGCTTCTGCCTGGTTCCCCATAGGACATTCAAACAGTTTTCTGGTGACACTTTAGTCTTCAATGGAGACTTGTCTCTTGCAGCTGTTTGGTGTTGTTTCCCCCAATACTTTATATTGCTATCCATATATAAGCTTAAGCCAGTGAAATGGGAGTAGCTCCTCTATTTTCTATACATTATAACTAAGCTTGTTTGTCATACAGGAGTCCAGAGACATATGGGGCTAAATAATCATCCTCTTTTGTCAGACAACTAGATAGAAGCGGGTGAGCCAATGATTATTGCAGCTGCTGTAATGTTACTGCAGGATCTTGATTCTATGAACTTGTCTTTTCTGCGGCTGGGGCTTATCTGACTAGGACATTATATAGTTACTGAAAAATATCTTGGTCATTGTGCACACTGTACACTATATAGGCCACAGTTTGTTGACCCCAAATCATATATATATATATATTGGGCATAAATATGAAGTTTGGCCCTTTTTGCAGTTCTAACAGCCCCCACCTTTTTAGGAGGGTTTTAGGAGTGTGTCAGTAAGAATATAACTCAAAATTGGTGTTCCAATTTATCCCTTAATTATTCTATGGGGTTTAAGTCAGGACCCTGAACATCAAACTAGTCAAGTTTTTTAAAGACCTCACTTTGGTCTCATGCTTGCTGGTACACAAAAGGCCTTCTTCCTGAATATTGCCATATAGTTGGAAGCAGCAAATACCGTGTTTCCCCGATAGTAAGACACCCCCGATTGTAAGACGTATCGGGGGTGTCAGGGGGGTCGGCCAATGTAAGCCGTACCCCGAAAGTAAGACATACCGTAGAAAAAAAAAATCATTACTCACCTCCCCCGGCGTTCTGTCGCGCTCCGGCAGGATGTCGCTCGCTCCTCGTCCCCGGCGCAGCATTGCTTTCTGAATGCGGGGGCTTGAAATCCCCGCCTCCAGAAAGCTAATACACACGCCGTCAGCCAGTTACAGAATGGCTGTGATTGGCTGAAGGCGCACGTGGCTTCAGCCAATTACACTATTCAATGACATCATTGAATGGCTGTGATTGGCTGAAGGCGCACGTGGCTTCAGCCAATCACACCCATTCAATGATGTCATTGAATAGTGTGATTGGCTGAAGCCACGTGCGCCTTCAGCCAATCACAGCCATTCAATGCTGTCATTGAATGGCTGTAACTGGCTGACGGCGTGTGTATTAGCTTTCTGGAGGCGGGGATTTCAAGCCCCGCATTCAGAAAGCAATGCTGCGCCGGGGACGAGGAGCGAGCGACATCCTGCCGGAGCGCGACAGAACGCCGGGGGAGGTGAGTAATGATTTGTTTTTAATTATAAGACATACCCCGAAAGTAAGACATAGTCTGGCTTTTGGGGATAAAAAGAAAGTAAGACACTGTCTTACTTTCGGGGAAACACGGTATCTAAAATGTCTTTGTATTAATCCTTTACTGGAATATAGGGGGCCTAGCTGTGACAATGTTCATACTATTATCCCTACCACTAATGTTTATAGTAGAATTGATGCACTCATGCTATGTTATCCATCCACCCAGATTTATCCATAAGACTGCCAGATTTGTCCCTCACTGTTTTTGAGTTTGCATGATCTACTGGTGTGTGGCTGAGCCATTTTTGCTCTGAGATACTTCCATTTAACTATGATAGCATTTCCAGTTGACCGGGGCTGACTACCATAGTGGATCAGAAATGTATAAACTGACATGTGGCAAAAGCAGTATACTTTGTCCTCTGCAGCTTCCACATATCATTTTATATAGAGACTAGAGATGAGCTAACGTACTCGGATAGGCACTACTCGTCCGAGTAATGTGCCTTATCCGAGTACCGCTGTGTTCGTGCTGAAAGGTTCGGGACGCGCTGCGGAGCGGGGAGCTGCAGGGGAGAGCGGGGAGGAACGGAGGGGAGATCTTTCTCTCCTTCTCTCCCGGCCGCTCTGCCCCGCTCCCCGCTGCGACTCACCTGTCAGCAGCGGAGCGCCCCGAACCTTTCAGCACGAACACAGCGGTACTCGGATAAGGCACATTACTCGGACGAGTAGTGCCTATCCGAGTACGTTCGCTCATCTCTAATAGAGACTCCAGGTTAATGGCGCTTTTATACTGAAAAAATTGTGGTTCAGTGGATTGCGGGTATCTGGATGATAACTATTTAGTATAATGCTGCCAGCGACTGAATGATAAACAATAATCCAATCACTAATGTTCGTCACTTGGTTTTTGCAGACATTAAAATCAAAAGGTAATCGGCACGTGTGAACAGGCAGATATTAATCTATGAATGCTTGCCTCTTTATGGAGAATGGAGGCAGGCGGGCAAAAGTGATCTTCGGCCTACTCCACCTCCATTCACTGTGCGATCATCGCTCTTGTGTAAAAGCACAGGAGCGATTATCGTTGGGACGACTAGTGGGCGCTTAAAAGCTCGACATTAATCCCATGTAAAAAGACCCTAATTCTCAATAGGAGATCAGTCAGCGAGGCTGAACTAATTACTTAGTTTTCAGCCCTCATCTTTTCTCTCCTTCAGTTTTTATTGGATAATTTGTGCTAAAACATAAATATAAACTTTGTTTTAGTCTAAACTTAGCTGATAAGAACATCCAGGAGAGATGAGAGCGGAGGGAAACTAAGCCATCACCCTTACTGACTGATTTTCTACTAAGACTAAAGGCCCATTTACATGCAAAGATAATCTTTCAAATGACTGAAAGAGTTTGTGATCTATTTGCATAAAGTATTAATAGCCATTAATGGCCATTAACACTTTATCATCTTCATTTGCATATAAAAGGGCCTCTGGGAGTTGTTTGCAGAGCCCAGTGTGTGATTAGTCATACGCCCAGCTATATACACAACTGTATTATTTTTTTGAGGCTGCTGGCAGGTTAAAATGTTATCTGGCGACTCGCATGGAGATAACAGTGTGCAGTCTATTGAGAGATACTTTATCTCTCACTAGCTGAAGGATGGATTTTAAGTTCACCTTAAAATCATCGTTCAAATAAAACAATGTGCACGATGTACGCGTTTACATGTAACGATTATTGCTCATTTTCGGTCTTTTGAACGAATTTTGAGTGATAATCGTTACATGTAAATAGGCTTTTAGACTGCAATGTCTATAATGTAAGCCAAAAATGCATGCATTTAAGTAACCTCGCCCCCCCCCCCCCCCAAAGGAGTTTGTAATCTTTAAAATCACTGAGCTCTTTAAAACAACCCTTAGGGTGCCTTCACACTCGCGATCGTGATATCACTGCGTTTTTTTAACACAAATGTCAATTAGGACTTTCTAATGTTAAAAGCACATCGCTCCAAAATTGCAAAGGACAAACTTGTGATTTTTGTGTGATGCATTTTTAATATTAGGAAGTCCTATTGACATTTGTGTTAAAAAAAACTCAGCAATATCACGATCCTAAGTTTGAAGGCACCCATAGTGTTAGCTAATTTGCATGCGGATTGCATGGCTATTTGCTGGATTTTAAGAACCTGTTTTCACTAGGTGTGTCTGAAGTACATGAGCTCAATTATTAGGAAAGGTGCCCACATATTTCCATATAGAGACTACTGTGCTACTTTGTTTGTCTTTTCTAGGTACTGTTCTCCAGTGGCTCCTTCCCTGTTCTCCTGATCTACTGTATCTGCTTGATCCTAAACTCTTATGTGTTCTTGTTCTCCTGGTCTTTGTTCCTGCACCATTGCTCCTGGTCCTGTGCTCTTACATTTTCAGGTATCTCCATTCACCTAGTCCTTTGTACGTGCCACTGCTGTGCTTCACTCCCTATCCAAGTTCCTAAATGTTTCTGGGGTTATATTTGACATCAATCTTTCTTTTATTCCCTATATTTAATCACTTGAGTATTCATTAGATGCACCTCAAAAACATCTCCACAATCCACTGCTTTCTTAATGTACAAATAGCAAAAGTTCTTATTCTTGCCAATCATTGATCCGTTCTCGCCTCAACTACTGTAACTCACTACTCATCGCCCTTACCATCACTAAACTCTCATTCTGAATGTAGAAGTCAGGCTTATCATTTTGACCAACCACTACATCAATGCCTCCACCCTGTGCCTGTACCTAGGATGACATTAAGTATCTGCATAAGAAGTGTGCAGACCCCAGCAGTATGGCCTTTTATAACTGGCAAAAGGTAATTTAGCTGATATTGTGTTGTTTCTTGTGCCAGTCAAGGTCTTCATGCATGGCACACAGTGTGCCGATTACCACTGGAACCTACTCTGCCAGCTTGTGCCAGAGAGGCTATATTTTGACCTTCAAATCTTTATACTTGGCCATTTTCTGTTGTGTCTCATCAACCCTGCCATCGCCATCTATAGCAATGTAGACAAACTAAACCCTCTTCTTTTCAATAATGGTGAAATCGGGCATGTTATAGGCCAAGATTTTATTTGTATTCAGTATTTTTACTGCTTAATTTTGAACCACTTCTTGGGGGTTATGGTCTCACCAATTCTTCATTGTGGGCAGATGGTAGTTTTTGCAGAGGCTCTATTTAACCTTTGCAATCCAATTTTGGATTCAAGGTTTCCTAGGTGGCTTTCTCCTTCTGTCATTATACAATGGCGCCATCTGCTGGCTACAGCCAGTACTGCATTATGTGACATGCTGGAGAGGCCCCCGACAACAGAGCGGCCAGTAATATACAGTAAGAATACCCTGCTAGACGTCTTCTGACATCAGAGCTGTACAGGCTTCAATTAGAATGTCTTCAGACGTCAGACAGTGGATTGGAAAGGGCTAATCATCCTTGCCACTGAATTGTTTCTTTGTTTGTACTTAATCTGTGCAATTATTTTTTCTAGCAGCTGAGTATTATTATTATGATGTCTCCAGTTGGAAAAAGAATTCTTGGAGCAAAAATGTCTGCCCTGCTATGTAAAATGTGTGCAGGATTATTAATTTTGGAGAAAAGGTTCTTTAATGGTCTGTCGAATACTACAGGCAGTAGCAATGACCATTGCATTGAATATAGGCAGATTTTCTACATTTTTAATTAATTCCAAGTAAAGGTTTACTTTTTCTTCTGTTATCTTAGCCCCACTTTGGAATGAAATAATATGATTTGGCAGCTTTGCCAGTAATTGCAGACATATAATTGACCTTTCTATATTGTGTTTTTTTGCAGGATTATGATACTGTATCGCTGCTCCGACAGAGGCTTTATGAACTGCACTTAAACTTTTAGACCACCAAGAAAACACACAGCATATGTAATTGCCAAACTGTGGAATAAGCAAAACATGGATGAAGCAGAAAGCCTTCATATTTATATGAAATATAAGTTACAATATCTATATATAGCACCGTATAGAATGTATATAGCTTTGGAAAGTTACGGGAGGAACACAACTATTATTTTTTCTGCTTGAAAATTCCTGTCAACAATTTTTGTGACTTTCCCTTCAACACATAAGTAGATTTAGCTTTGGAGAATCTCCAAAGCTGAACCTGCATAAGCAGGAGCAATCTAATAAAACCTGCCAAGCTCCAGGAAATTCAACTTTCCCACTATTGCCCTGCGAAAATGTCAGTGGATTGTTTTATAACAAGTCATAGTTCACACACTAGAGACTGCTATAACTTCTGATAATGACAGTCTTTTCATTTTAGATATTCTACTGTGTTATCACATTGATGATTCTTGATAAGGAACAATTGTGTTAACGAGATATAAGGGAATTGATCATTTTAACCATTTTTAGCTAAAGTAAAGGCAGTTGGAACTCATGCAGCAAGCTAAAAGACAATGATGAGTTTTATCAGGATCACGCGCTGAGCTCTCACTGGGATGCCGCTGATACTATTGTTTCAGCTGGTATCCCTCTCGGAGAACACAGCAGAAGTATACAGAAGGCAGCGCTCCAGCTGTGTTCTGCATACCTGCTCAGAGCACTCAGCTGTATACCAGCTGAGCGCTCCGAGAACACAGCAGGATAATGCAGAAGACAGTGCTCCAGCTGTGTTCTACAAACCCCGCTTGAAGCGCTCAGCTGTATACCAGCTGAGCGCTCCGAGAAGACAACAGCTGTATGCATAAGATATCGGTCTGGCTTGCTTCTGCATACAGCGTGAGCCTTCATTTACACACTTATGTAAAGTAAACGCTCAAAACTGTCACTCAAACTGCTGTTTGAGGGATGTTTGAGCAATCATTTTGCCATGTAATGCACACAACAATTATCACTCAAAATACATCTTTTGAGCGATAATCTTTGTGTCTAAATGGGCCTTAAGTCCCAAAGAGAGGTAAGTGTCAGTGTCAGATCCCCTTTATAAAAGCTTGTCTTGTCATTTGCAAATGGGCTCACATGCTTTGATCAAAATGTTTGCTGAAAAACTCATATTTTTCATCTGTGTAGAAAAAATCTGAGTATTGCAATGTACTATTCATTCATTCAATGTATGTAATGTACTGGTGTCTCTTGTGATTGTTTTCAAAAATTGAATAACATTGATCAAAACGTGATATGTACCACACAATAGTACCAATAAAACATGTTATTGTTATAACAAATTACAATTCACAACACAAGAAAACAATTTAGAAAATTATTTTTAATGTGTAAAATCATAGAACATAAAAAACAATATAAATTTGCATCTTCTTAATGGTACTGACGCACAGAATAAAATTTAAAATGTAAAAAATATTGACAAAATTACTTTTTTTGTTACATTCTCCCAGCTAATCAATAAGTTATACATACCCCAAAATGATGGCATTAAAAATTACAACCCATCTCACAAAAGGTAAGCTACAGTGATGGAAAAAGTTATCGAGAAAGTTATGGCTTTTGGAATGTTACAATAGAGCTCACCATTCCTATGTAAATCCATATCTTGAAAGATGTAGGATGATGTACAGAGAAACAATGCTGAACTTGACTTTCAGCGCTTGTACAATGTGCCATTAAAATCGATGTGTAGGCAACTCAGCCTCATAATGCATTTCTGTTTTCGACTGTGGCTGTAGGGCCGAAAGCAATTTCCATTTACATCGGTGGCAGGGGGAGGTGGACAAATAAAATAAACCTTGCTATTTGTATAGTACCAACTTATTCCGCAGTGCTTTCAGGTAATTTATTTATTACCCCCCACCAAGCTGGGTACTCAGTTTACCAACCTCGGAAGGATGGAAGGCCTAGTTGACCTTGAGCCAGCTACCTGAACCATGCAGAGATTGAACCTGCAGCCTTCAGGTCATGAGAGAGAGCTTAGGACTGTATTTCTGCTGCCTTAGCACTCTGTGCCACACAAGGCTTTGCTCAAGCTTTGGAGGGGGGCATAAATAAAGAACAGAATGCAATGAGCGGATCCATGACTTGAGGTGAGTCATTAGCATACAGGGTGCCAGAAAACAAAAGTAAGTTTTTCATCTAACCAACATTCACCTGTTTTTAACACCCATGTGTCCAGTGAGTATTACATGGGCCTGGTAGTGCTGTGGTTGCAGCCTATACTGCAAAAGTCTTATGACAGAATCTCTTTAAATTCAGCCGTGTTTTCATTCTACAAGTGCTATTTGTAAGTAGTTCAACACTACTCCTGACAATGCTTCGACTTTTAACACCTTTTCTGGGTCTTCTAGGATGTCACCTAATTCTATTTCTTGGACTGTGAGAAATGTTACCGCTCCATTCTCCGTCTTATGATTGCTCCACTTTTTCAACAGCCACCAATCATAAAATATCCAAGAAGTCTCTATGGATCCTTCGACATCCAAGACCAACCTTTCTTTAGCCCATGCCAAGCCAACTGTGGTTCCTAATCATCTCAGGTGAACATTTTGCAATAGTTTTTACCTATGGAACTGTCATGTTGTCAAGATGTACAGAAATGTTATCACTTGGGAGTACATGAAAACGCAGTCTGTCATCAGAAGAAGCGAGGGACTTGCTATCACAGATTCCAATAAATCTACATGTTGCTTC